>NW_025728023.1:311301-622603 GCF_021461385.2 Schistocerca piceifrons | reverse complement strand
AAGGCCAAATGCCGACTTAAGAACATGAAGACCGACTCTTCCTACTGACTATGCTTTGAACCATTCCTGTGACACTACGTATAGATTCCGATGCTTCACTTGAGGTTTACTGTATCCATTCGACCTTCTTATTGACGATGAAACACAGAAATTGCATCGGAATTAAATACAAAAGACACAATGCCGACTTAAGGACAAGAAGACTGACTCTTCTTACTGACTATGTTTGAACTACTCCTGTGACACTAGTTATAGATTGCGATGCTTCACTTCAGGTTTACTGTATACCTTGGACCTTCTTATTGACGATGAAACACCGAAATTGCATCGGAATTAAGTACAAAATGCACAATGCCGACTTAAGTACAAGAAGACTGACTCTTCCTACTGTCTATGTTTTGAACCATTCCTGTGACACTAGTTTTGGATTCCGATGCTTCACTTCAGGTTTACTGTATCCCTCTGACCTCATTGCCGATGAAACACAGAAATTGCATCGGAATTAAATACAAAAGGCACAATGCCGACTTAAGGACAAGAAGACTGACTCTTCTTACTGACTATGATTTGAACCATTCCTGTGACACTAGTTATAGATTCCGATGCTTCACTTCAGAGTTACTGTTTCCCTTGGACCTTCTTATTGACGATGAAACACAGAAATTGTATCGGAATTAAATACAAAAGGCGCAATGCCGACTTAAGTACAAGAAGACTGACTCTTCTACTGTCTATGTTTTGAACCAATTCTGTGACACTAGTTATAGAGTGCGATGCTTCACTTCAGGTTTACTGTATACCTTGGGCCTTCTTATTGACGATGAATCACAGAAATTGCATCGGAATTAAATACAAAAGGCACAATCCCGACTTAAGTACAAGAAGACTGACTCTTCTTACTGTCTGTATATTGAACCAATCCTGTGACACTAGTTATAGATTCCGATGCTTCACTTCAGGTTTACTGTATCCCTCTGACCTTCTAATTGCCGGTGAAACAGAGAAATTGCATCGGAATTAAATACGAAAGGCACAATGCCAACTTAGGTACAAGAAGACTGACTCTTCTTACTGACTATGTTTTGAACCATTCCTGTGACACTAGTTGTAGATTCCGATGCTCCACTTCAGATTTACTGTATCCCTCTGACCTTCTTATTGACGATGAAACACAGAAATTGCATCGGAATTAATTAGAAAAGGCACAATGCCGACTTAAGTACAAGATGACTGACTCTTCTTACTGTCTATGATTTGAACCATTTCTGTGTCACTAGTTATAGATTACGATGCTTCACTTCTGGTTTACGGTACCCCTCTGACCTTCCTATTGCCGATGAAACACAGAAATTGCATCGGAATTAATTAGAAATTCCACAATGCCGACTTAAGTACAAGAAGACAGACTCTTCTTACTGTCTATGATTTGAACTATTCCTGTGACACTAGTTGAAGATTACGATGCTTCACTTCACGTTTACTGTATCCCTCTCACCTTCTTATTGCCGGTGAAACACAGAAATTGCATCGGAATTAAATACAAAAGGCACAATGCCGACATAAGTAAAAGAAAACTGACTCTTCCAACTGTCTATGGTTTTGAACCATTCCTGAGACACTAGTTGTAGATTCCGATGCTCCACTTCAGGTTTACTGTATCCCTCTGACCTTCTTATTGACGATGAAACAGAGAAATTGAACCGGAATTAAATAGAAAAGGCACAATGCCGACTTAAGTTCAAGAAGACTGACTCTTCTTACTGTCTGTATATTGAACCATTCCTGTGACGCTAGTTATAGATTCCGATGCTTCACTTCAGGTTTACTGTATCCCTCTGACCTTCTTATTGCCGGCGAAACACAGAAATTGCATCGGAATTAAACACGAAAGGCACAATGCCAACTTAAGTACAAGAAGACTGACTCTTCTTACTGACTATGTTTTGAACCATTCCTGTGACACTAGTTGTAGATTCCGATGCTCCACTTCAGATTTACTGTATCCCTCTGAACTTCTTATTGACGATGAAACACAGAAATTGCATCGGAATTAATTACAAAAGGCACAATGCCGACTTTTGTACAAGAAGACTGACTCCTCTTACTGTCTATGATTTGAACCCTTCCTGTGACACTAGTTGAAGATTACCATGCTTCACTTCAGGTTTACTGTATCCCTTGGAACTTCTTATTGGCGATGAAACACAGAAATTGCATCGGAATTAAATACAAAAGGCACAATGCCGACTTAAGTACAAGAAGACTGATTCTTCTTACAGTCTATGTTTTGAACCATTCCTGTGACACTAGTTATAGTTTCCGATGCTTCACTTCAGGTTTACTGTATCCCTTGGACCTCCTTATTGACGATGAAACACAGAAATTGCATCGGAATTAAATACAAAAGACACAATGCCGACTTAAGGACAAGAAGACTGACTCTTCTTACTGACTATGTTTGAACTACTCCTGTGACACTAATTATAGATTGCGATGCTTCACTTCAGGTTTCCTGTATACCTTGGACCTTCTTATTGACGATGAAACACAGAAATTGCATCGGAATTAAGTACAAAATGCACAATGCCGACTTAAGTACAAGAAGACTGACTCTTCCTACTATCTATGTTTTGAACCATTCCTGTGACACTAGTTATAGATTCCGATGCTTCACTTCAGGTTTACTGTATCCCTCTGACCTTATTGCCGATGAAACACAGAAATTGCATCGGAATTAAATACAAAAGGCACAATGCCGACTTAAGGACAAGAAGACTGACTCTTCTTACTGACTATGATTTGAACCATTCCTGTGACACTAGTTGTAGATTCCGATGCTCCACTTCAGATTTACTGTATCCCTCTGACCTTCTTATTGACGATGAAACACAGAAATTGCATCGGAATTAATTAGAAAAGGCACAATGCCGACTTAAGTACAAGATGACTGACTCTTCTTACTCTCTATGTTATGAACCATTCCTGTGACACTAGTTATAGATTCCGATGCTTCACTCCAGGTTTACTGTATACCTTGGACCTTCTTATTGACGATGAAACACAGAAATTGCATCGGAATTAAGTACAAAAGGCACAATGCCGACTTAAGTACAAGAAGACTGACTGTTCCTACTGTCTATGCTTTGAACCATTCCTGTGACACTAGTTTTAGATTCCGATGCTTCACTTCAGGTTTACTGTATCCCTCTGACCTTATTGCCGATGAAACACAGAAATTGCATCGGAATTAAATACAAAAGGCACAATGCCGACTTAAGGACAAGAAGACTGACTCTTCTTACTGACTATGATTTGAACCATTCCTGTGACACTAGTTTTGGATTCCGATGCTTCACTTCAGGTTTACTGTATCCCTCTGACCTTTTTATTGTTGATGAAACACAGAAATTGCATCGGGATTAAATACAAAATAAACAATGCCGACTTAAGTACAAGAAGACTGACTCTTCCTACTATCTATGTTTTGAACCATTTCTGTGTTACTAGTAATAGATTCCGATTCTTCACTTCCGGTTTACTGTATCCCTCTGACATTATTGCCGATGAAACACAGAAATTGCATCGGAATTAAATACAAAAGGCACAATGCCGACTTAAGGACAAGAAGACTGACTCTTCTTACTGACTATGTTTTGAACCATTCCTGTGACACTAGTTATAGATTCCGATGCTTCACTTCAGAGTTACTGTTTCCCTTGGACCTTCTTATTGACGACGAAACACAGAAATTGTAACGGAATTAAATACAAATGGCACAATGCCGACTTAAGTACAAGAAGACTGACTCTTCTACTGTCTATGTTTGAACCATATCTGTGACACTAGTTATAGGGTGCGATGCTTCACTTCAGGTTTACTGTATCCCTTGGGCCTTCTTATTGACGATGAATCACAGAAATTGCATCTGAATTAAATACAAAAGGCACAATCCCGACTTAAGTTCAAGAAGACTGAATCTTCCTACTGTCTATGATTTGAACCATTCCTGTGACACTAGTTATAGATTCCGATGCTTCACTTCAGGTTTACTGTATCCCTTGGACCTTCTTATTGACGTTGAAACACAGAAAATCCATCGGAATTAAATACAAAAGGCCAAATGCCGACTTAAGAACATGAAGACCGACTCTTCCTACTGACTATGTTTTGAACCATTCCTGTGACACTACGTATAGATTCCGATGCTTCACTTGAGGTTTACTGTATCCATTCGACCTTCTTATTGACGATGAAACACAGAAATTGCATCGGAATTAAATACAAAAGACACAATGCCGACTTAAGGACAAGAAGACTGACTCTTCTTACTGACTATGTTTGAACTACTCCTGTGACACTAGTTATAGATTGCGATGCTTCACTTCAGATTTACTGTATACCTTGGACCTTCTTATTGACGATGAAACACAGAAATTGCATCGGAATTAAGTACAAAATGCACAATGCCGACTTAAGTACAAGAAGACTGACTCTTCCTACTGTCTATGTTTTGAACCATTCCTGTGACACTAGTTTTGGATTCCGATGCTTCACTTCAGGTTTACTGTATCCCTCTGACCTTATTGCCGATGAAACACAGAAATTGCATCGGAATTAAATACAAAAGGCACAATGCCGACTAAAGGACAAGAAGACTGACTCTTCTTACTGACTATGATTTGAACCATTCCTGTGACACTAGTTATAGATTCCGATGCTTCACTTCAGAGTTACTGTTTCCCTTGGACCTTCTTATTGACGATGAAACACAGAAATTGTATCGGAATTAAATACAAAAGGCGCAATGCCGACTTAAGTACAAGAAGACTGACTCTTCTACTGTCTATGTTTTGAACCATTTCTGTGACACTAGTTATAGAGTGCGATGCTTCACTTCAGGTTTACTGTATACCTTGGGCCTTCTTATTGACGATGAATCACAGAAATTGCATCGGAATTAAATACAAAAGGCACAATCCCGACTTAAGTACAAGAAGACTGACTCTTCTTACTGTCTGTATATTGAACCAATCCTGTGACACTAGTTATAGATTCCGATGCTTCACTTCAGGTTTACTGTATCCCTCTGACCTTCTAATTGCCGGTGAAACAGAGAAATTGCATCGGAATTAAATACGAAAGGCACAATGCCAACTTAGGTACAAGAAGACTGACTCTTCTTACTGACTATGTTTTGAACCATTCCTGTGACACTAGTTGTAGGTTCCGATGCTCCACTTCAGATTTACTGTATCCCTCTGACCTTCTTATTGACGATGAAACACAGAAATTGCATCGGAATTAATTAGAAAAGGCACAATGCCGACTTAAGTACAAGATGACTGACTCTTCTTACTGTCTATGATTTGAACCATTTCTGTGTCACTAGTTATAGATTACGATGCTTCACTTCTGGTTTACGGTACCCCTCTGACCTTCCTATTGCCGATGAAACACAGAAATTGCATCGGAATTAATTAGAAATTCCACAATGCCGACTTAAGTACAAGAAGACAGACTCTTCTTACTGTCTATGATTTGAACTATTCCTGTGACACTAGTTGAAGATTACGATGCTTCACTTCACGTTTACTGTATCCCTCTGACCTTCTTATTGCCGGTGAAACACAGAAATTGCATCGGAATTAAATACAAAAGGCACAATGCCGACATAAGTACAAGAAAACTGACTCTTCCAACTGTCTATGGTTTTGAACCATTCCTGAGACACTAGTTGTAGATTCCGATGCTCCACTTCAGGTTTACTGTATCCCTCTAACCTTCTTATTGACGATGAAACACAGAAATTGAACCGGAATGAAATAGAAAAGGCACAATGCCGACTTAAGTTCAAGAAGACTGACTCTTCTTACTGTCTGTATATTGAACCATTCCTGTGACGCTAGTTATAGATTCCGATGCTTCACTTCAGGTTTACTGTATCCCTCTGACCTTCTTATTGCCGGCGAAACACAGAAATTGCATCGGAATTAAACACGAAAGGCACAATGCCAACTTAAGTACAAGAAGACTGACTCTTCTTACTGACTATGTTTTGAACCATTCCTGTGACACTAGTTGTAGATTCCGATGCTCCACTTCAGATTTACTGTATCCCTCTGAACTTCTTATTGACGATGAAACACAGAAATTGCATCGGAATTAATTACAAAAGGCACAATGCCGACTTTTGTACAAGAAGACTGACTCCTCTTACTGTCTATGATTTGAACCCTTCCTGTGACACTAGTTGAAGATTACCATGCTTCACTTCAGGTTTACTGTATCCCTTGGACCTTCTTATTGGCGATGAAACACAGAAATTGCATCGGAATTAAATACAAAAGACACAATGCCGACTTAAGGACAAGAAGACTGACTCTTGTTACTGACTATGTTTGAACTACTCCTGTGACACTAATTATAGATTGCGATGCTTCACTTCAGGTTTCCTGTATACCTTGGACCTTCTTATTGACGATGAAACACAGAAATTGCATCGGAATTAAGTACAAAATGCACAATGCCGACTTAAGTACAAGAAGACTGACTCTTCCTACTATCTATGTTTTGAACCATTCCTGTGACACTAGTTATAGATTCCGATGCTTCACTTCAGGTTTACTGTATCCCTCTGACCTTATTGCCGATGAAACACAGAAATTGCATCGGAATTAAATACAAAAGGCACAATGCCGACTTAAGGACAAGAAGACTGACTCTTCTTACTGACTATGATTTGAACCATTCCTGTGACACTAGTTATAGATTCCGATGCTTCACTTCAGAGTTACTGTTTCCCTTGGACCTTCTTATTGACGATGAAACACAGAAATTGTATCGGAATTAAATACAAAAGGCGCAATGCCGACTTAAGTACAAGAAGACTGACTCTTCTACTGTCTATGTTTTGAACCATTTCTGTGACACTAGTTATAGAGTGCGATGCTTCACTTCAGGTTTACTGTATACCTTGGGCCTTCTTATTGACGATGAATCACAGAAATTGCATCGGAATTAAATACAAAAGGCACAATCCCGACTTAAGTACAAGAAGACTGACTCTTCTTACTGTCTGTATATTGAACCAATCCTGTGACACTAGTTATAGATTCCGATGCTTCACTTCAGGTTTACTGTATCCCTCTGACCTTCTAATTGCCGGTGAAACAGAGAAATTGCATCGGAATTAAATACGAAAGGCACAATGCCAACTTAGGTACAAGAAGACTGACTCTTCTTACTGACTATGTTTTGAACCATTCCTGTGACACTAGTTGTAGATTCCGATGCTCCACTTCAGATTTACTGTATCCCTCTGACCTTCTTATCGACGATGAAACACAGAAATTGCATCGGAATTAATTAGAAAAGGCACAATGCCGACTTAAGTACAAGATGACTGACTCTTCTTACTGTCTATGATTTGAACCATTTCTGTGTCACTAGTTATAGATTACGATGCTTCACTTCTGGTTTACGGTACCCCTCTGACCTTCCTATTGCCGATGAAACACAGAAATTGCATCGGAATTAATTAGAAATTCCACAATGCCGACTTAAGTACAAGAAGACAGACTCTTCTTACTGTCTATGATTTGAACTATTCCTGTGACACTAGTTGAAAATTACGATGCTTCACTTCACGTTTACTGTATCCCTCTGACCTTCTTATTGCCGGTGAAACACAGAAATTGCATCGGAATTAAATACAAAAGGCACAATGCCGCCATAAGTACAAGAAAACTGACTCTTCCAACTGTCTATGTTTTTGAACCATTCCTGAGACACTAGTTGTAGATTCCGATGCTCCACTTCAGGTTTACTGTATCCCTCTGACCTTCTTATTGACGATGAAACACAGAAATTGAACCGGAATTAAATAGAAAAGGCACAATGCCGACTTAAGTACAAGAAGACTGACTCTTCTTACTCTCTATGTTATGAACCATTCCTGTGACACTAGTTATAGATTCCGATGCTTCACTCCAGGTTTACTGTATACCTTGGACCTTCTTATTGACGATGAAACACAGAAATTGCATCGGAATTAAGTACAAAAGGCACAATGCCGACTTAAGTACAAGAAGACTGACTCTTCCTACTGTCTATGCTTTGAACCATTCCTGTGACACTAGTTTTAGATTCCGATGCTTCACTTCAGGTTTACTGTATCCCTCTGACCTTCTTAATGTTGATGAAACACAGAAATTGCATCGGGATTAAATACAAAAGGCACAATGCCGACTTAAGTACAAGAAGACTGACTCTTCCTACTATCTATGTTTTGAACCATTCCTGTGACACTAGTTATAGATTCCGATGCTTCACTTCAGGTTTACTGTATCCCTATGACCTTATTGCCGATGAAACACAGAAATTGCATCGGAATTAAATAGAAAAGGCACAATGCCGACTTAAGGACAAGAAGACTGACTCTTCTTACTGACTATGATTTGAACCATTCCTGTGACACTAGTTATAGATTCCGATGCTTCACTTCAGGTTTACTGTATCCCTCTGTCCTTCTTATTGCCGGTGAAACAGAGAAATTGCATCGGAATTAAATACGAAAGGCACAATGCCAACTTAGGTACAAGAAGACTGACTCTTCTTACTGACTATGTTTTGAACCATTCCTGTGTCACTAGTTATAGTTTACGATGCTTCACTTCAGGTTTACGGTACCCCTCTGACCTTCCTATTGCCGATGAAACACAGAAATTGCATCGGAATTAATTAGAAAATCCACAATGCCGATTTAAGTACAAGAAGACAGACTCTTCTTACTGTCTATGATTTGTACCATACCTGTGACACTAGTTGATGATTACGATGCTTCACTTCAGGTTTACTGTATCCCTCTGACCTTCTTATTGCAGGTGAAACACAGAAATTGCATCGGAATTAAGTACAAAAGGCACAATGCAGACATAAGTACAAGAAGACTGAATCTTCCAACTGTCTATGTTTTGAACCATTCCTGTGACACTAGTTGTAGATTCCGATGCTCCACTTCAGGTTTACTGTATTCCTCTGACCTTCTTATTGACGATGAAACACAGAAATTGCATCGGAATTAAATAGAAAAGGCACAATGCCGACTTAAGTACAAGAAGACTGACTCTTCTTACTCTCTATGTTATGAGCCATTCCTGTGACACTAGTTATAGATTCCAATGCTTCACTTCAGGTTTACTGTATCCCTCTGACCTTCTTATTGCCGGTGAAACACAGAAATTGCATCGGAATTAAATACGAAAAGCACAATGCCAACTTGAGTATAAGAAGACTGACTCTTCTTACTGACTATGTTTTGAACAATTCCTGTGACACTAGTTGTAGATTCCGATGCTCCACTTCAGATTTACTGTATCCCTCTGACCTTCTTATTGACGATGAGACACAGAAATTGCATCGGAATTAATTAGAAAAGGCACAACGCCGACTTAAGTCAAGAAGACTGACTCTTCTTACTGTCTATGATTTGAACCATTCCTGTGACACTAGTTGAAGATTACGATGCTCCACTTCAGGTTTACTGTATCCCTTGGACCTTCTTATTGACGATGAAACACAGAAATTGCATCGGAAATAAATACGAAAATCACAATGCCGAATTAAGTGCAAGAAGACTGACTCTTCCTACTGTCTATGTTTTGAACCATTCCTCTGACACTAGTTTTGGATTCCGATGCTTCACTTCAGGTTTACTGTATCCCTCTGACCTTCTTATTGTTGATGAAACACAGAAATTACATCGGGATTAAATACAAAAGGCACAATGCCGACTTAAGTACAAGAAGACTGACTCTTCCTACTATCTATGTTTTGAACCATTTCTGTGTTACTAGTTATAGATTCCGATGCTTCACTTCAGGTTTACTGTATCCCTCTGACCTTATTGCCGATGAAACACAGAAATTGCATCGGAATTAAATACAAAAGGCACAATGCCGACTTAAGGACAAGAAGACTGACTCTTCTTACTGACTATGTTTTGAACCATTCCTGTGACACTAGTTATAGATTCCGATGCTTCACTTCAGACTTACTGTTTCCCTTGGACCTTCTTATTGACGACGAAACACAGAAATTGTAACGGAATTAAAGACAAATGGCACAATGCCGACTTAAGTACAAGAAGACTGACTCTTCTACTGTCTATGTTTTGAACCATTTCTGTGACACTAGTTATAGAGTGCGATGCTTCACTTCAGGTTTACTGTACCCCTCTGACCTTCTTATTGCCGGTGAAACACAGAAATTGCATCATAATTAAATACGAAAGGCACAATGCCAACTTAAGAATAAGAAGACTGACTCTTCTTACTGACTATGTTTGATCCATTCCTGTGACACTAGTTGTAGATTCCGATGCTCCACTTCAGATATACTGTATCCCTCTGACCTTTTTATTGACGATGAAACACTGAAATTGCATCGGAATTAATTAGAAAAGGCACAATGCCGACTTAAGTACAAGAAGACTGACTCTTCTTACTGTCTATGATTTGAACCATTCCTGTGACACTAGTTGAAGATTACGATGCTCCACTTCAGGTTTACTGTATCCCTTGGACCCTCTTATTAACGATGAAACACAGAAATTGCATCGGAATTAAATACAAAAGGCACAATGCCGACATAAGTACAAGAAGACTGACTCTTCCAACTGTCTATGCTTTGAACCATTCATGTGACACTAGTTATAGATTCCGATGCTTCACTTCAGGTTTATGGTACCCCTGTGACCTTCTTATTGACGATGAATCACAGAAATTGCATCGGAATTAATTAGTAAAGGCACAATGCCGACTTAAGTACAAGAAGACTGACTCTTCTTATTGTCTATGATTTGAACCATTCCTGTGACACTAGTTGAAGATTACGATGCTTCACTTCAGGTTTACTGTATCCCTCTGACCTTCTTATTGCCGGTGAAACACAGAAATTGCATCGGAATTAAATACAAAAGGCACAATGCCGACATAAGTACAAGAAGACTGACTCTTCCAACTGTCTATGTTTTGAACCATTCCTGTGACACTAGTTGTAGATTACGATGCTCCACTTCAGGTTTACTGTGTCCCTCTGACCTTCTTATTGACGATGAAACACAGAAATTGCATCGCAATTAATTAGAATTTTCACAATGCCGACTTAAGTACAAGAAGAGTGACTCTTCTTACTGTCTATGATTTGAACCATTAATGTGACACTAGTTGAAGATCCCGATGCTACACTTCAGGTTTACTGTATCCCTCTCATCCTCTTATTGACGATGAAACACAGAAATTCCAACGGAATGAAATAGAAACACCGCAATGCTTACTTAAGTACAAGATGACAAACTCTGCTTACTGGCTATGTTTTGAACCATTCCTGTGACACTAGTTATATATTCCGATGTTTCACTTCAGGTTTACTGTATCTCTTGGACCTTCTTACTGACGAAGAAAGACAGAAATTGCATCGGAATTAAACACAAAAGGCACAATGCCGACTTAAGTACAATAAGGCTGACACTTCTTACTGTCTATGTTTTGAACCTTTCCTGTGAGACGACTTTTAGATTCCGGAGCTTCACTTCAGGTTTACCGTTTCCCTTGGACCTTCTTATTGACGATGAAACACAGAAATTGCATCGGAATTAAATACAAAAGGCACAATGCCGACTTAAGTAAAAGAAGACTGACCCATCTTACTGTCTATGTTTTGAACCATTCCTGTGACACTAGTTCTAGATTCCGATGCTTCACTTCAGGTCTACTGCATGTCTTGGACCTTCTTATTGACGAAGAAACACAGAAATTGCATCGGAATTAAACACAAAAGGCACAATGCCGACTTAAGTACAAAAAGACTGACTCATCTTACTGACTATAATTAGAACCATTCCTGTGACACTAGTTATAGATTCCGATGCTTCACTTCAGGTTTACTGTATCCCTCTGACCTTATTGACGATGAAACACAGAAATTGCAATCGGAATTAAACAAAAAAGGCACAATGCCGACTTAAGTACAAGAAGATTGACTCTTTTTACTGATTATGCTTTGAGCCTTTCCTGTGACACAAGTTATAGATTACGATGCTTCACTTCAGGTTTACGGTACCCCTCTGACCTTCCTATTGCCGATGAAACACAGAAATTGCATCGGAATTAATTAGAAAATCCACAATGCCGACTTAAGTACAAGAAGACAGACTCTTCTTACTGTATATGATTTGAACCATTACTGTGACACTAGTTGAAGATTACGATGCTTCACTTCATGTTTACTGTATCCCTCTGACCCTCTTATTGCCGGTGAAACACAGAAACTGCATCGGAATTAAATACGAAAAGCACAATGCCAACTTAAGTATAAGAAGACTCACTCTTCTTACTGACTATGTTTTGAACAATTCCTGTGACACTAGTTGTAGATTCCGATGCTCCACTTCAGATTTACTGTATCCCTCTGACCTTCTTATTGACGATGAAACACAGAAATTGCATCGGAATTAATTAGAAAAGGCACAACGCCGACTTAAGTACAAGAAGACTGACTCTTCTTACTGTCTATGATTTGAACCATTCCTGTGACACTAGTTGAAGATTACGATGCTCCACTTCAGGTTTACTGTATCCCTTGGACCTTCTTATTGACGATGAAACACAGAAATTGCATCGGAAATAAATACAAAAATCACAATGCCGAATTAAGTGCAAGAAGACTGACTCTTCCTACTGTCTATGTTTTGAACCATTCCTCTGACACTAGTTTTGGATTCCGATGCTTCACTTCAGGTTTACTGTATCCCTCTGACCTTCTTATTGTTGATGAAACACAGAAATTACATCGGGATTAAATACAAAAGGCACAATGCCGACTAAAGTACAAGAAGACTGACTCTTCCTACTATCTATGTTTTGAACCATTTCTGTGTTACTAGTTATAGATTCCGATGCTTCACTTCAGGTGTACTGTATCCCTCTGACCTTATTGCCGATGAAACACAGAAATTGCATCGGAATTAAATACAAAAGGCACAATGCCGACTTAAGGACAAGAAGACTGACTCTTCTTACTGACTATGTTTTGAACCATTCCTGTGACACTAGTTATAGATTCCGATGCTTCACTTCAGAGTTACTGTTTCCCTTGGACCTTCTTATTGACGACGAAACACAGAAATTGTAACGGAATTAAAGACAAATGGCACAATGCCGACTTAAGTACAAGAAGACTGACTCTTCTACTGTCTATGTTTTGAACCATTTCTGTGACACTAGTTATAGAGTGCGATGCTTCACTTCAGGATTACTGTACCCCTCTGACCTTCTTATTGCCGGTGAAACACAGAAATTGCATCATAATTAAATACGAAAGGCACAATGCCAACTTAAGAATAAGAAGACTGACTCTTCTTACTGACTATGTTTGATCCATTCCTGTGACACTAGTTGTAGATTCCGATGCTCCACTTCAGATATACTGTATCCCTCTGACCTTTTTATTGACGATGAAACACTGAAATTGCATCGCAATTAATTAGGAAATTCACAATGCCGACTTAAGTACAAGAAGAGTGACTCTTCTTACTGTCTATGATTTGAACTATTAATGTGACACTAGTTGAAGATCCCGATGCTTCACTTCAGGTTTACTGTATCCCTCTCATCCTCTTATTGACGATGAAACACAGAAATTCCAACGGAATTAAATAGAAACACCACAATGCTTACTTAAGTACATGATGACAAACTCTGCTTACTGGCTATGTTTTGAACCATTCCTGTGACACTAGTTATATATTCCGATGTTTCACTTCAGGTTTACTGTATCTCTTTGACCTTCTTACTGACGAAGAAAGACAGAAATTGCATCGGAATTAAACACAAAAGGCACAATGCCGACTTAAGTACAATAAGGCTGACACTTCTTACTGTCTATGTTTTGAACCTTTCCTGTGAGACGACTTTTAGATTCCGAAGCTTCACTTCAGGTTTACTGTTTCCCTTGGACCTTCTTATTGACGAGGAAACACAGAAATTGCATCGGAATTAAATACAAAAGGCACAATGCCGACTTAAGTAAAAGAAGACTGACCGATCTTACTGTCTATGTTTTGAACCATTCCTGTGACACTAGTTCTAGATTCCGATGCTTCACTTCAGGTCTACTGCATGTCTTGGACCTTCTTATTGACGAAGAAACACAGAAATTGCATCGGAATTAAACACAAAAGGCACAATGCCAACTTAAGTACAAAAAGACTGACTCATCTTACTGACTATAATTAGAACCATTCCTGTGACACTAGTTATAGATTCCGATGCTTCACTTCAGGTTTACTGTATCCCTCTGACCTTATTGACGATGAAACACAGAAATTGCAATCGGAATTAAACAAAAAAGGCACAATGCCGACTTAAGTACAAGAAGATTGACTCTTTTTACTGATTATGCTTTGAGCCTTTCCTGTGACACAAGTTATAGATTACGATGCTTCACTTCAGGTTTACGGTATCCCTCTGACCTTCCTATTGCCGATGAAACACAGAAATTGCATCGGAAATAAATACAAAAATCACAATGCCGAATTAAGTGCAAGAAGACTGACTCTTCCTACTGTCTATGTTTTGAACCATTCCTCTGACACTAGTTTTGGATTCCGATGCTTCACTTCAGGTTTACTGTATCCCTCTGACCTTCTTATTGTTGATGAAACACAGAAATTACATCGGGATTAAATACAAAAGGCACAATGCCGACTAAAGTACAAGAAGACTGACTCTTCCTACTATCTATGTTTTGAACCATTTCTGTGTTACTAGTTATAGATTCCGATGCTTCACTTCAGGTGTACTGTATCCCTCTGACCTTATTGCCGATGAAACACAGAAATTGCATCGGAATTAAATACAAAAGGCACAATGCCGACTTAAGGACAAGAAGACTGACTCTTCTTACTGACTATGTTTTGAACCATTCCTGTGACACTAGTTATAGATTCCGATGCTTCACTTCAGAGTTACTGTTTCCCTTGGACCTTCTTATTGACGACGAAACACAGAAATTGTAACGGAATTAAAGACAAATGGCACAATGCCGACTTAAGTACAAGAAGACTGACTCTTCTACTGTCTATGTTTTGAACCATTTCTGTGACACTAGTTATAGAGTGCGATGCTTCACTTCAGGATTACTGTACCCCTCTGACCTTCTTATTGCCGGTGAAACACAGAAATTGCATCATAATTAAATACGAAAGGCACAATGCCAACTTAAGAATAAGAAGACTGACTCTTCTTACTGACTATGTTTGATCCATTCCTGTGACACTAGTTGTAGATTCCGATGCTCCACTTCAGATATACTGTATCCCTCTGACCTTTTTATTGACGATGAAACACTGAAATTGCATCGGAATTAATTAGAAAAGGCACAATGCCGACATAAGTACAAGAAGACTGACTCTTACAACTGTCTATGCTTTGAACCATTCATGTGACACTAGTTATAGATTCCGATGCTTCACTTCAGGTTTATGGTACCCCTGTGACCTTCTTATTGACGATGAATCACAGAAATTGCATCGGAATTAATTAGAAAAGGCACAATGCCGACTTAAGTACAAGAAGACTGACTCTTCTTATTGTCTATGATTTGAACCATTCCTGTGACACTAGTTGAAGATTACGATGCTTCACTTCAGGTTTACTGTATCCCTCTGACCTTCTTATTGCCGGTGAAACACAGAAATTGCATCGGAATTAAATACAAAAGGCACAATGCCGACATAAGTACAAGAAGACTGACTCTTCCAACTGTCTATGTTTTGAACCATTCCTGTGACACTAGTTGTAGATTACGATGCTAAACTTCAGGTTTACTGTGTCCCTCTGACCTACTTATTGACGATGAAACACAGAAATTGCATCGCAATTAATTAGGAAATTCACAATGCCGACTTAAGTACAAGAAGAGTGACTCTTCTTACTGTCTATGATTTGAACTATTAATGTGACACTAGTTGAAGATCCCGATGCTTCACTTCAGGTTTACTGTATCCCTCTCATCCTCTTATTGACGATGAAACACAGAAATTCCAACGGAATTAAATAGAAACACCACAATGCTTACTTAAGTACATGATGACAAACTCTGCTTACTGGCTATGTTTTGAACCATTCCTGTGACACTAGTTATATATTCCGATGTTTCACTTCAGGTTTACTGTATCTCTTTGACCTTCTTACTGACGAAGAAAGACAGAAATTGCATCGGAATTAAACACAAAAGGCACAATGCCGACTTAAGTACAATAAGGCTGACACTTCTTACTGTCTATGTTTTGAACCTTTCCTGTGAGACGACTTTTAGATTCCGAAGCTTCACTTCAGGTTTACTGTTTCCCTTGGACCTTCTTATTGACGAGGAAACACAGAAATTGCATCGGAATTAAATACAAAAGGCACAATGCCGACTTAAGTAAAAGAAGACTGACCGATCTTACTGTCTATGTTTTGAACCATTCCTGTGACACTAGTTCTAGATTCCGATGCTTCACTTCAGGTCTACTGCATGTCTTGGACCTTCTTATTGACGAAGAAACACAGAAATTGCATCGGAATTAAACACAAAAGGCACAATGCCAACTTAAGTACAAAAAGACTGACTCATCTTACTGACTATAATTAGAACCATTCCTGTGACACTAGTTATAGATTCCGATGCTTCACTTCAGGTTTACTGTATCCCTCTGACCTTATTGACGATGAAACACAGAAATTGCAATCGGAATTAAACAAAAAAGGCACAATGCCGACTTAAGTACAAGAAGATTGACTCTTTTTACTGATTATGCTTTGAGCCTTTCCTGTGACACAAGTTATAGATTACGATGCTTCACTTCAGGTTTACGGTACCCCTCTGACCTTCCTATTGCCGATGAAACACAGAAATTGCATCGGAATTAATTAGAAAATCCACAATGCCGACTTAAGTACAAGAAGACAGACTCTTCTTACTGTATATGATTTGAACCATTACTGTGACACTAGTTGAAGATTACGATGCTTCACTTCAGGTTTACTGTATCCCTCTGACCTTCTTATTGCCGGTGAAACACAGAAATTGCTTCGGAATTAAATACGAAAAGCACAATGCCAACTTAAGTATAAGAAGACTGACTCTTCTAACTGACTATGTTTTGAACATTTCCTGTGACACTAGTTGTAGATTCCGATGCTCCACTTCAGATTTACTGTATCCCTCTGACCTTCTTATTGACGATGAAACACAGAAATTGCATCGGAATTAATTAGAAAAGGCACAACGCCGACTTAAGTACAAGAAGACTGACTCTTCTTACTGTCTATGATTTGAACCATTCCTGTGACACTAGTTGAAGATTACGATGCTCCACTTCAGGTTTACTGTATCCCTTGGACCTTCTTATTGACGATGAAACACAGAAATTGCATCGGAAATAAATACAAAAATCACAATGCCGAATTAAGTGCAAGAAGACTGACTCTTCCTACTGTCTATGTTTTGAACCATTCCTCTGACACTAGTTTTGGATTCCGATGCTTCACTTCAGGTTTACTGTATCCCTCTGACCTTCTTATTGTTGATGAAACACAGAAATTACATCGGGATTAAATACAAAAGGCACAATGCCGACTTAAGTACAAGAAGACTGACTCTTCCTACTATCTATGTTTTGAACCATTTCTGTGTTACTAGTTATAGATTCCGATGCTTCACTTCAGGTTTACTGTATCCCTCTGACCTTATTGCCGATGAAACACAGAAATTGCATCGGAATTAAATACAAAAGGCACAATGCCGACTTAAGGACAAGAAGACTGACTCTTCTTACTGACTATGTTTTGAACCATTCCTGTGACACTAGTTATAGATTCCGATGCTTCACTTCAGAGTTACTGTTTCCCTTGGACCTTTTTATTGACGACGAAACACAGAAATTGTAACGGAATTAAAGACAAATGGCACAATGCCGACTTAAGTACAAGAAGACTGACTCTTCTACTGTCTATGTTTTGAACCATTTCTGTGACACTAGTTATAGAGTGCGATGCTTCACTTCAGGTTTACTGTACCCCTCTGACCTTCTTATTGACGACGAAACACAGAAATTGTAACGGAATTAAAGACAAATGGCACAATGCCGACTTAAGTACAAGAAGACTGACTCTTCTTACAGTCTATGATTTGAACCATTCCTGTGACACTAGTTGAAGATTACGATGCTCCACTTCAGGTTTACTGTATCCCTTGGACCCTCTTATTAACGATGAAACACAGAAATTGCATCGGAATTAAATACAAAAGGCACAATGCCGACATAAGTACAAGAAGACTGACTCTTCCAACTGTCTACGCTTTGAACCATTCATGTGACACTAGTTATAGATTCCGATGCTTCACTTCAGGTTTATGGTACCCCTGTGACCTTCTTATTGACGACGAATCACAGAAATTGCATCGGAATTAATTAGAAAAGGCACAATGCCGACTTAAGTACAAGAAGACTGACTCTTCTTATTGTCTATGATTTGAACCATTCCTGTGACACTAGTTGAAGATTACGATGCTTCACTTCAGGTTTACTGTATCCCTCTGACCTTCTTATTGCCGGTGAAACACAGAAATTGCATCGGAATTAAATACAAAAGGCACAATGCCGACATAAGTACAAGAAGACTGACTCTTCCAACTGTCTATGTTTTGAACCATTCCTGTGACACTAGTTGTAGATTACGATGCTCCACTTCAGGTTTACTGTGTCCCTCTGACCTTCTTATTGACGATGAAACACAGAAATTGCATCGCAATTAATTAGAAAATTCACAATGCCGACTTAAGTACAAGAAGAGTGACTCTTCTTACTGTCTATGATTTGAACCATTAATGTGACACTAGTTGAAGATCCCGATGCTTCACTTCAGGTTTACTGTATCCCTCTCATCCTCTTATTGACGATGAAACACAGAAATTCCAACGGAATTAAATAGAAACACCACAATGCTTACTTAAGTACAAGATGACAAACTCTGCTTACTGGCTATGTTTTGAACCATTCCTGTGACACTAGTTATATATTCCGATGTTTCACTTCAGGTTTACTGTATCTCTTGGACCTTCTTACTGACGAAGAAAGACAGAAATTGCATCGGAATTAAACACAAAAGGCACAATGCCGACTTAAGTACAATAAGGCTGACACTTCTTACTGTCTATGTTTGAACCTTTCCTGTGAGACGACTTTTAGATTCCGAAGCTTCACTTCAGGTTTACTGTTTCCCTTGGACCTTCTTATTGACGATGAAACACAGAAATTGCATCGGAATTAAATACAAAAGGCACAATGCCGACTTAAGTAAAAGAAGACTGACCCATCTTACTGTCTATGTTTTGAACCATTCCTGTGACACTAGTTCTAGATTCCGATGCTTCACTTCAGGTCTACTGCATGTCTTGGACCTTCTTATTGACGAAGAAACACAGAAATTGCATCGGAATTAAACACAAAAGGCACAATGCCGACTTAAGTACAAAAAGACTGACTCACCTTACTGACTATAATTGGAACCATTCCTGTGACACTAGTTATAGATTCCGATGCTTCACTTCAGGTTTACTGTATCCCTCTGACCTTATTGACGATGAAACACAGAAATTGCAATCGGAATTAAACAAAAAAGGCACAATGCCGACTTAAGTACAAGAAGATTGACTCTTTTTACTGATTATGCTTTGAGCCTTTCCTGTGACACAAGTTATAGATTACGATGCTTCACTTCAGGTTTACGGTATCCCTCTGACCTTCCTATTGCCGATGAAACACAGAAATTGCATCGGAATTAATTAGAAAATCCACAATGCCGACTTAAGTACAAGAAGACAGACTCTTCTTACTGTATATGATTTGAACCATTACTGTGACACTAGTTGAAGATTACGATGCTTCACTTCAGGTTTACTGTATCCCTCTGACCTTCTTATTGCCGGTGAAACACAGAAATTGCATCGGAATTAAGTACAAAAGGCACAATGCCGACATAAGTACAAGAAGACTGACTCTTCCAACGGTCTATGATTTGAACCATTCCTGTGACACTAGTTGTAGATTCCGATGCTCCACTTCAGGTTTACTGTATCCCTCTGACCTTCTTATTGACGATGAAACACAGAAATTGCATCGGAATTAAATAGAAAAGGCACAATGCCGACTTAAGTACAAGAAGACTGACTCTTCTCACTCTCTATGTTATGAACCATTCCTGTGACTCTAGTTATAGATTCCGATGCTTCACTCCAGGTTTACTGTATCCCTTGGACCTTCTTATTGACGATGAAACACAAAAATTGCATAGGAATTAAATAGAAAAGGCACAATGCCGACTTACGTACAAGAAGACTGACTCTTCTTACTGACTATGTTTTGAACTATTCCTGTGACACTAGTTATAGATTGCGATGCTTCACTTCAGGCTTACAGTATACCTTGGACCTTCTTATTGACGATGAAACACAGAAATTGCATCGGAAATAAATACAAAAGGCACAATGCCGACTTAAGTACAAGAAGACTGACTCTTCCTACTGTCTATGTTTTGAACCATTCCTGTGACACTAGTTTTGGATTCCGATGCTTCACTTCAGGTTTACTGTATCCCTCTGACCTTCTTATTGTTGATGAAACACAGAAATCGCATCGGGATTAAATACAAAAGGCACAATGCCGACTTAAGTACAAGAAGACTGACTCTTCCTACTATCTATGTTTTGAACAATTTCTGTGTTACTAGTTATGGATTCCGATGCTTCACTTCAGGTTTACTGTATCCCTCTGACCTTATTGCCGATGAAACACAGAATTTGCATCGGAATTAAATACAAAAGGCACAATGCCGACTTAAGGACAAGAAGACTGACTCTTCTTACTGACTATGTTTTGAACCATTCCTGTGACACTAGTTATAGATTCCGATGCTTCACTTCAGAGTTACTGTTTCCCTTGGACCTTCTTATTGACGACGAAACTCAGAAATTGTATTGGAATTAAATACAAATGGCACAATGCCGACTTAAGTACAAGAAGATTGACTCTTCTACTGTCTATGTTTTGAACCATTTCTGTGACACTAGTTATAGAGTGCGATGCTTCAATTCAGGTTTACTGTATCCCTTGGGCCTTCTTATTGACGATGAATCACAGAAATTGCATCGGAATTAAATACAAAATGCACAATCCCGACTTAAGTACAAGAAGACCGACTCCTCTTACTGTCTGTATATTGAACCATTCCTGTGACACTAGTTATAGATTCCGATGCTTCACTTCAGGTTTACTGTATCCCTCTGACCTTCTTATTGCCGGTGAAACACAGAAATTGCATCGGAATTAAATACGAAAGGCACAATGCGAACTTAAGTATAAGAAAACTGACTCTTCTTACTGACTATGTTTTGAACCATTCCTGTGACACTAGTTATAGATTCCGATGCTTCACTTCAAGTTTAGTCTATCCCTCTGACCTTCTTATTGCCGGTGAAACAGAGAAATTGCATCGGAATTAAATACGAAAGGCACAATGCCAACTTAGGTACAAGAAAACTGACTCTTCTTACTGACTATGTTTTGAACCATTCCTGTGACACTAGTTGTAGATTCCGATGCTCCACTTCAGATTTACTGTATCCCTCTGACCTTCTTATCGACGATGAAACACTGAAATTGCATCGGAATTAATTAGAAAAGGCACAATGCCGACTTAAGTACAAGAAGACTGACTCTTCTTACTGTCTATGATTTGAACCATTCCTGTGTCACTAGTTATAGATTACGATGCTTGACTTCAGGTTTACGGTACCCCTCTGACCTTCCTATTGCCGATGAAACACAGAAATTGCATCGGAATTAATTAGAAAATCCACAATGCCGACTTAAGTACAAGAAGACAGACTCTTCTTACTGTATATGATTTGAACCATTACTGTGACACTAGTTGAAGATTACGATGCTTCTCTTCAGGTTTACTGTATCCCTCTGACCTTCTTATTGCCGGTGAAACACAGAAATTGCATCGGAATTAAGTACAAAAGGCACAATGCCGACATAAGAACAAGAAGACTGACTCTTCCAACTGTCTATGATTTGAACCATTTCTGTGACACTAGTTGTAGATTCCGATGCTCAACTTCAGGTTTACTGTATCCCTCTGACCTTCTTATTGACGATGAAACACAGAAATTGCATCGGAATTAAATACAAAAGGCACAATGCCGACTTAAGTATAAGAATACTGACTCTTCTTACTCTCTATGTTATGAACCACTCCTGTGACACTAGTTATAGATTCCGATGCTTCACTTCAGGTTTACTGTATCCCTTGGACCTTCTTATTGACGATGAAACACAGAAATTGCATTGGAATTAAATAGAAAAGGCACAATGCCGACTTAAGTACAAGAAGACTGACTCTTCTTACTGTCTATGATTTGAACCATTCCTGTGACACTAGTTGAAGATTACGATGCTCCACTTCAGGTTTACTGTATCCCTTGGACCCTCTTATTAACGATGAAACACAGAAATTGCATCGGAATTAAATACAAAAGGCACAATGCCGACATAAGTACAAGAAGACTGACTCTTCCAACTGTCTATGCTTTGAACCATTCATGTGACACTAGTTATAGATTCCGATGCTTCACTTCAGGTTTATGGTACCCCTGTGACCTTCTTATTGACGATGAATCACAGAAATTGCATCGGAATTAATTAGAAAAGGCACAATGCAGACTTAAGTACAAGAAGACTGACTCTTCTTATTGTCTATGATTTGAACCATTCCTGTGACACTAGTTGAAGATTACGATGCTTCACTTCAGGTTTACTGTATCCCTCTGACCTTCTTATTGCCGGTGAAACACAGAAATTGCATCGGAATTAAATACAAAAGGCACAATGCCGACATAAGTACAAGAAGACTGACTCTTCCAACTGTCTATGTTTTGAACCATTCCTGTGACACTAGTTGTAGATTACGATGCTCCACTTCAGGTTTACTGTGTCCCTCTGACCTTCTTATTGACGATGAAACACAGAAATTGCATCGCAATTAATTAGAAAAATCACAATGCCGACTTAAGTACAAGAAGAGTGACTCTTCTTACTGTCTATGATTTGAACCATTAATGTGACACTAGTTGAAGATCCCGATGCTTCACTTCAGGTTTACTGTATCCCTCTCATCCTCTTATTGACGATGAAACACAGAAATTCCAACGGAATTAAATAGAAACACCACAATGCTTACTTAAGTACAAGATGACAAACTCTGCTAACTGGCTATGTTTTGAACCATTCCTGTGACACTAGTTATATATTCCGATGTTTCACTTCAGGTTTACTGTATCTCTTGGACCTTCTTACTGACGAAGAAAGACAGAAATTGCATCGGAATTAAACACAAAAGGCACAATGCCGACTTAAGTACAATAAGGCTGACACTTCTTACTGTCTATGTTTTGAACCTTTCCTGTGAGACGACTTTTAGATTCCGAAGCTTCACTTCAGGTTAACTGTTTCCCTTGGACCTTCTTATTGACGATGAAACACAGAAATTGCATCGGAATTAAATACAAAAGGCACAATGCCGACTTAAGTAAAAGAAGACTGACCCATCTTACTGTCTATGTTTTGAACCATTCCTGTGACACTAGTTCTAGATTCCGATGCTTCACTTCAGGTCTACTGCATGTCTTGGACCTTCTTATTGACGAAGAAACACAGAAATTGCATCGGAATTAAACACAAAAGGCCCAATGCCGACTTAAGTACAAACAGACTGACTCATCTTACTGACTATAAGTAGAACCATTCCTGTGACACTAGTTATAGATTCCGATGCTTCACTTCAGGTTTACTGTATCCCTCTGACCTTATTGACGATGAAACACAGAAATTGCAATCGGAATTAAACAATAAAGGCACAATGCCGACTTAAGTACAAGAAGATTGACTCTTTTTACTGATTATGCTTTGAGCCTTTCCTGTGACACAAGTTATAGATTACGATGCTTCACTTCAGGTTTACGGTACCCCTCTGACCTTCCTATTGCCGATGAAACACAGATATTGCATCGGAATTAATTTGAAAATCCACAATGCCGACTTAAGTACAAGAAGACAGACTCTTCTTACTGTATATGATTTGAACCATTACTGTGACACTAGTTGAAGATTACGATGCTTCACTTCAGGTTTACTGTATCCCTCTGACCTTCTTATTGCCGGTGAAACACAGAAATTGCATCGGAATTAAGTACAAAAGGCACAATGCCGACATAAGTACAAGAAGACTGACTCTTCCAACTGTCTATGATTTGAACCATTCCTGTGACACTAGTTGTAGATTCCGATGCTCCACTTCAGGTTTACTGTATCCCTCTGACCTTCTTATTGACGATGAAACACAGAAATTGCATCGGAATTAAATAGAAAAGGCACAATGCCGACTTAAGTACAAGAAGACTGACTCTTCTCACTCTCTATGTTATGAACCATTCCTGTGACTCTAGTTATAGATTCCGATGCTTCACTCCAGGTTTACTGTATCCCTTGGACCTACTTATTGACGATGAAACACAAAAATTGCATAGGAATTAAATAGAAAAGGCACAATGCCGACTTACGTACAAGAAGACTGACTCTTCTTACTGACTATGTTTTGAACTATTCCTGTGACGCTAGTTATAGATTGCGATGCTTCACTTCAGGCTTACAGTATACCTTGGACCTTCTTATTGACGATGAAACACAGAAATTGCATCGGAAATAAATACAAAAGGCACAATGCCGACTTAAGTACAAGAAGACTGACTCTTCCTACTGTCTATGTTTTGAACCATTCCTGTGACACTAGTTTAGGATTCCGATGCTTCACTTCAGGTTTACTGTATCCCTCTGACCTTCTTATTGTTGATGAAACACAGAAATCGCATTTGGATTAAATACAAAAGGCACAATGCCGACATAAGTACAAGAAGACTGACTCTTCCTACTATCTATGTTTTGAACAATTTCTGTGTTACTAGTTATGGATTCCGATGCTTCACTTCAGGTTTACTGTATCCCTCTGACCTTATTGCCGATGAAACACAGAATTTGCATCGGAATTAAATACAAAAGGCACAATGCCGACTTAAGGACAAGAAGACTGACTCTTCTTACTGACTATGTTTTGAACCATTCCTGTGACACTAGTTATAGATTCCGATGCTTCACTTCAGAGTTACTGTTTCCCTTGTACCTTCTTATTGACGACGAAACTCAGGAATTGTATTGGAATTAAATACAAATGGCACAATGCCGACTTAAGTACAAGAAGACTGACTCTTCTACTGTCTATGTTTTGAACCATTTCTGTGACACTAGTTATAGAGTGCGATGCTTCACTTCAGGTTTACTGTATCCCTTGGGCCTTCTTATTGACGATGAATCACAGAAATTGCATCGGAATTAAATACAAAATGCACAATCCCGACTTAAGTACAAGAAGACCGACTCCTCTTACTGTCTGTATATTGAACCATTCCTGTGACACTAGTTATAGATTCCGATGCTTCACTTCAGGTTTACTGTATCCCTCTGACCTTCTTATTGCCGGTGAAACACAGAAATTGCATCGGAATTAAATACGAAAGGCACAATGCGAACTTAAGTATAAGAAGACTGACTCTTCTTACTGACTATGTTTTGAACCATTCCTGTGACACTAGTTATAGATTACGATGCTTCACTTCAAGTTTAGTCTAGCCCTCTGACCTTCTTATTGCCGGTGAAACAGAGAAATTGCATCGGAATTAAATACGAAAGGCACAATGCCAACTTAGGTACAAGAAAACTGACACTTCTTACTGACTATGTTTTGAACCATTCCTGTGACACTAGTTGTAGATTCCGATGCTCCACTTCAGATTTACTGTATCCCTCTGACCTTCTTATTGACGATGAAACACTGAAATTGCATCGGAATTAATTAGAAAAGGCACAATGCCGACTTAAGTACAAGAAGACTGACTCTTCTTACTGTCTATGATTTGAACCATTCCTGTGTCACTAGTTATAGATTACGATGCTTGACTTCAGGTTTACGGTACCCCTCTGACCTTCCTATTGCCGATGAAACACAGAAATTGCATCGGAATTAATTAGAAAATCCACAGTGCCGACTTAAGTACAAGAAGACAGACTCTTCTTACTGTATATGATTTGAACCATTACTGTGACACTAGTTGAAGATTACGATGCTTCACTTCAGGTTTACTGTATCCCTCTGACCTTATTGCCGATGAGACACAGAATTTGCATCGGAATTAAATACAAAAGGCACAATGCCGACTTAAGTACAAGAAGACTGACTCTTCTTACTGTCTATGATTTGAACTATTCCTGTGACACTAGTTGTAGATTCCGATGCTCCACTTCAGATTTCTGTATCCCTCTGACCTTCTTATTGCCGATGAAACACAGAAATTCCAACGGAATTAAATAGAAACACCACAATGCTTACCTAAGTACAAGATGACTAACTCTGCTTACTGACTATGATTTGAAAAATTCCTGTGACACTAGTTATAGATTCCGATGCTTCACGTCAGAGTTACTGTTTCCCTTGGACCTTCTTATTGACGATGAAACACAGAAATTGTATCGGAATTAAATACAAATGGCACAATGCCGACTTAAGTACAAGAAGACTGACTCTTCTACTGTCTATGTTTTGAACCATTTCTGTGACACTAGTTATAGAGTGCGATGCTTCACTTCAGGTTTACTGTATCCCTTGGGCCTTCTTATTGACGATGAATCACAGAAATTGCATCGGAATTAACTACAAAAGGCACAATCCCGACTTAAGTACAAGAAGACTGACTCCTCTTACTGTCTGTATATTGAACCATTCCTGTGACACTAGTTATAGATTCCGATGCTTCACTTCAGGTTTACTGTATCCCTCTGACCTTCTCATTGCCGGTGAAACACAGAAATTGCATCGGAATTAAATACGAAAGGCACAATGCCAACTTAAGTATAAGAAGACTGACTCTTCTTACTGACTATGTTTTGAACCATTCCTGTGACACTAGTTATAGATTCCGATGCTTCACTTCAGGTTTACTGTATCCCTCTGACCTTCTTATTGCCGGTGAAACAGAGAAATTGCATCGGAATTAAATACGAAAGGCACAATGCCAACTTAGGTACAAGAAGACTGACTCTTCTTACTGACTATGTTTTGAACCATTCCTGTGACACTAGTTGTAGATTCCGATGCTCCTCTTCAGATTTACTGTATCCCTCTGACCTTCTTATTGACGATGAAACACAGAAATTGCATCGGAATTAATTAGAAAAGGCACAATGCCGAGTTAAGTACAAGAAGACTGACTCTTCTTACTGTCTATGATTTGAACCATTCCTGTGTCACTAGTTATAGATTACGATGCTTCACTTCAGGTTTACGGTACCCCTCTGACCTTCCTATTGCCGATGAAACACAGAAATTGCATCGGAATTAATTAGAAAATCCACAATGCCGACTTAAGTACAAGAAGACAGACTCTTCTTACTGTATATGATTTGAACCATTACTGTGACACTAGTTGAAGATTACGATGCTTCACTTCAGGTTTACTGTATCCCTCTGACCTTCTTATTGCCGGTGAAACACAGAAATTGCATCGGAATTAAGTACAAAAGGCACAATGCCGACATAAGTACAAAATGACTGACTCTTCTTACTCTCTATGTTATGAACCATTCCTGTGACACTAGTTATAGATTCCGATGCTTCACTCCAGGTTTACAGTATACCTTGGACCTTCTTATTGACGATGAAACACAGAAATTGCATCGGAATTAAATAGAAAAGGCACAATGCCGACTTAAGTACAAGAAGACTGACTCTTCTTACTCTCTATGTTATGAACCATTCCTGTGACACTAGTTATAGATTCCGATGCTTCACTTCAGAGTTACTGTTTCCCTTGTACCTTTTTATTGACGATGAAACACAGAAATTGTATCGGAATTAAATACAAATGGCACAATGACGACTTAAGTACAAGAAGACTGACTCTTCTACTGTCTATGTTTTGAACCATTTCTGTGACACTAGTTATAGAGTGCGATGCTTGACTTCAGGTTTACTGTTTCCCTTGGGCCTTCTTATTGACGATGAATCACAGAAATTGCATCGGAATTAAATACAAAAGTCACAATCCCGACTTAAGTACAAGAACACTGACTCTTCTTACTGTCTGTATATTGAACCATTCCTGTGACACTAGTTATAGATTCCGATGCTTCATATCAGGTTTACTGTATCCCTCTGACCTTCTTATTGCCGGTGAAACAGAGAGATTGCACCGGAATGAAATACGAAAGGCACAATGCCAACTTAGGTACAAGAAGACTGACTCTTCTTTCTGACTATGCTTTGAACAGTTCCTGTGACACTAGTTGTAGATTACGATGCTCCACTTCAGATTTACTGTATCCCTCTGACCTTCTTATTCACGATGAAACACAGAAATTGCATCGGAATTAATTAGAAAAGGCACAATGCCGACTTAAGTACAAGAAGACTGACTCTTCTTACTGTCTATGATTTGAACCATTCCTGTGACACTAGTTGAAGATTACGATGCTTCACTTCAGGTTTACTGTAACCCTTGGACCTTCTTATTGCCGGTGAAACACAGAAATTGCATCGGAATTAAATACAAAAGGCACAATGCCGACATAAGTACAAGAAGACTGACTCTTCCAACAGTCTATGTTTTGAACCATTCCTGTGACACTAGTTGTAGATTCCGATGCTCCACCTCAGGTTTACTGTATCCCTCTGACCTTCTTATTGACGATGAAACACAGAAATTGCATCGCAATTAATTAGAAAAGGCACAATGCCGACTTAAGTACAAGAAGACTGACTCTTCTTACTGTCTATGATTTGAACCATTCCTGTGACACTAGTTGTAGATTCCGATGCTCCACTTCAGGTTTACTGGATCCCTCTGACCTTCTTATTGCCGATGAAACACAGAAATTCCAACGGAATTAAATAGAAACACCACAATTCTTACCTAAGTACAAGATGACTAACTCTGCTTACTGACTATGATTTGAACCATTCCTGTGACACTAGTTATAGATTGCGATGCTTCACTTCAGGTTTACTGTATCGCTTGGGCCTTCTTATTGACGATTAATCACAGAAATTGCATCGGAATTAAATACAAAAGGCACAATCCCGACTTAAGTACAAGAACACTGACTCTTCTTACTGTCTGTATATTGAACCATTCCTGTGACACTAGTTACAGATTCCGATGCTTCACTTCAGGTTTACTGTATCCCTCTGACCTTCTTATTGCCGGTGAAACAGAGAAATTGCATCGGAATGAAATACGAAAGGCACAATGCCAACTTAGGTACAAGAAGACTGACTCTTCTTTCTGACTATGCTTTGAACCATTCCTGTGACACTAGTTGTAGATTCCGATGCTCCACTTCAGATTTACTGTATCCCTCTGACCTTCTTATTGACGATGAAACATAGAAATTGCATCGGAATTAATTAGAAAAGGCACAATGCCGACTTAAGTACAAGAAGACTGACTCTTCTTACTGTCTATGATTTGAACCATTCCTGTGTCACTAGTTATAGATTACGATGCTTCACTTCAGGTTTATGGTACCCCTCTGACCTTCCTATTGCCGATGAAACACAGAAATTGCATCGGAATTAATTAGAAAATCCACAATGCCGACTTAAGTACAAGAAGACAGACTCTTCTTACTGTCTATGTTTTGAACCATTTCTGTGACACTAGTTATAGAGTGCGATGCTTGACTTCAGGTTTACTGTATGCCTTGGGCCTTCTTATTGACGATGAAACATAGAAATTGCATCGGAATTAATTAGAAAAGGCACAATGCCGACTTAAGTACAAGAAGACTGACTCTTCTTACTGTCTATGATTTGAACCACTCCTGTGTCACTAGTTATAGATTACGATGCTTCACTTCGGGTTTACGGTACCCCTCTGACCTTCCTATTGCCGATGAAACACAGAAATTGCATCGGAATTAATTAGAAAATCCACAATGCCGACTTAAGTACAAGAAGACAGACTCTTCTCACTGTCTATGATTTGAACCATACCTGTGACACTAGTTGAAGATTACGATGCTTCACTTCAGGTTTACTGTATCCCTCTGACCTTCTTATTGCCGGTGAAACACAGAAATTGAATCGCAATTAAGTACAAAAGGCACAATGCCGAAATAAGTACAAGAAGACTGACTCTTCTAACTGTCTATGATTTGAACCATTCCTGTGACACTAGTTGTAGATTCCGATGTTCCACTTCAGGTTTACTGTATCCCTTGGACCTTCTTATTGACGATGAAACACAGAAATTGCATAGGAAATAAATAGAAAAGGCACAATGCCGACTTAAGTAAAAGAAGACTGACTCTTCTTACTGACTATGGTTTGAACTATTCCTGTGACACTAGTTATATATTGCGATGCTTGACATCAGGTTTACAGTATACCTTGGACCTTCTTATTGACGATGAAACACAGAAATTGCATCGGAAATAAATACAAAAGGCACAATGCCGACTTAAGTACAAGATGACTGACTCTTCCTACTGTCTATGTTTTGAACCATTCCTGTGACACTAGTTTTGGATTCCGATGCTTCACTTCAGGTTTACTGTATCCCTCTGACCTTCTTATTGTTGATGAAACACAGAAATTGCATCGGGATTAAATACAAAAGGCACAATGCCGACATAAGTACAAGAAGACTGACTCTTCCTACTATCTATGTTTTGAACCATTTCTGTGTTACTAGTTATGGATTCCGATGCTTCACTTCAGGTTTACTGTATCCCTCTGACCTTATTGCCGATGAAACACAGAATTTGCATCGGAATTAAATACAAAAGGCACAATGCCGACTTAAGGACAAGAAGACTGACTCTTCTTACTGACTATGTTTTGAACCATTCCTGTGACACTAGTTAAAGATTACGATGCTTCACTTCAGGTTTACTGTAACCCTTGGACCTTCTTATTGCCGGTGAAACACAGAAATTGCATCGGAATTAAATACAAAAGGCACAATGCCGACATAAGTACAAGAAGACTGACTCTTCCAACAGTCTATGTTTTGAACCATTCCTGTGACACTAGTTGTAGATTCCGATGCTCCACCTCAGGTTTACTGTATCCCTCTGACCTTCTTATTGACGATGAAACACAGAAATTGCATCGCAATTAATTAGAAAAGGCACAATGCCGACTTAAGTACAAGAAGACTGACTCATCTTACTGTCTATGATTTGAACCATTCCTGTGACACTAGTTGTAGATTCCGATGCTCCACTTCAGGTTTACTGTATCCCTCTGACCTTCTTATTGCCGATGAAACACAGAAATTCCAACGGAATTAAATAGAAACACCACAATGCTTACCTAAGTACAAGATGACTAACTCTGCTTACTGACTATGATTTGAACCATTCCTGTGACACTAGTTATTGAGTGCGATGCTTCACTTCAGGTTTACTGTATCCCTTGGGCCTTCTTATTGACGATTAATCACAGAAATTGCATCGGAATTAAATACAAAAGGCACAATCCCGACTTAAGTACAAGAACACTGACTCTTCTTACTGTCTGTATATTGAACCATTCCTGTGACACTAGTTACAGATTCCGATGCTTCACTTCAGGTTTACTGTATCCCTCTGACCTTCTTATTGCCGGTGAAACAGAGAAATTGCATCGGAATGAAATACGAAAAGCACAATGCCAACTTAGGTACAAGAAGACTGACTCTTCTTTCTGACTATGCTTTGAACCATTCCTGTGACACTAGTTGTAGATTCCGATGCTCCACTTCAGATTTACTGTATCTCTCTGACCTTCTTATTGACGATGAAACACAGAAATTGCATCGGAATTAATTAGAAAAGACACAATGCCGACTTAAGTACAAGAAGACTGACTCTTCTTACTGTCTATGATTTGAACCATTCCTGTGTCACTAGTTATAGATTACGATGCTTCACTTCAGGTTTACGGTACCCCTCTGACCTTCCTATTGCCGATGAAACACAGAATTTGCATCGGAATTAATTAGAAAATCCACAATGCCGACTTAAGTACAAAAAGACAGACTCTTCTTACTGTCTATGATTTGAACCATACCTGTGACATTAGTTGAAGATTACGATGCTTCACTTCAGGTTTACTGTATCCCTCTGACCTTCTTATTGCCGGTGAAACACAGAAATTGAATCGCAATTAAGTACAAAAGGCACAATGCCGACATAAGTACAAGAAGACTGACTCTTCCAACTGTCTATGATTTGAACCATTCCTGTGACACTAGTTGTAGATTCCGATTCTCCACTTCAGGTTTACTGTATCCCTCTGACCTTCTTATTGACGATGAAACACAGAAATTGCATCGGAATTAAACAGAAAAGGCACAATGCCGACTTAAGTACAGGAAGACTGACTCTTCTTACTCTCTATGTTATGAACGATTCCTGTGACACTAGTTATAGATTCCGATGCTTCACTCCAGGTTTACTGTATCCCTTGGACCTTCTTATTGACGATGAAACACAGAAATTGCATAGGAATTAAATAGAAAAGGCACAATGCCGACTTAAGTACAAGAAGACTGACTCTTCTTACTGACTATGTTTTGAACTATTCCTGTGACACTAGTTATAGATTGCGATGCTTCACTTCAGGTTTACAGTATACCTTGGACCTTCTTATTGACGACGAAACACAGAAATTGCATAGGAATTAAATAGAAAAGGCACAATGCCGACTTAAGTACAAGAAGACTGACTCTTCTTACTGACTATGTTTTGAACTATTCCTGTGACACTAGTTTTGGATTCCGATGCTTCACTTCAGGTTTACTGTATCCCTCTGACCTTCTTATTGTTGATGAAACACAGAAATTGCATCGCGATTAAATACAAAAGGCACAATACCGACTTAAGTACAAGAAGACTGACTCTTCCTACTATCTATGTTTTGAACCATTTCTGTGTTACTAGGTATATATTCCGATGCTTCACTTCAGGTTTACTGTATCCCTCTGACCTTATTGCCGAAGAAACACAGAATTTGCATCGGAATTAAATACAAAAGGCACAATGCCGACTTAAGGACAAGAAGACTGACTCTTCTTACTCACTATGTTTTGAACCATTCCTGTGACACTAGTTATAGATTCCGATGCTTCACTTCAGAGTTACTGTTTCCCTTGGACCTTCTTATTGACGACGAAACAAAGAAATTGTATTGGAATTAAATACAAATGGCACAATGCCGACTTAAGTACAAGAAGACTGACTCCTCTTACTGTCTGTATATTGAACCATTCCTGTGACACTAGTTATAGATTCCGATGCTTCACTTCAGGTTTACTGTATCCCTCTGACCATCTTATTGCCGGTGAAACACAGAAATTGCATCGGAATTAAATACGAAAGGCACAATGCCAACTTAAGTATAAGAAGACTGACTCTTCTTACTGACTATGTTTTGAACCATTCCTGTGACACTAGTTGTAGATTCCGATGCTCCACTTCATATTTACTGTATCCCTCTGACCTTCTTATTCACGATGAAACACAGAAATTGCATCTGAATTAATTAGAAAAGGCACAATGCCGACTTAAGTACAAGAAGACTGACTCTTCTTACTGTCTATGATTTGAACCATTCCTGTGACACTAGTTGAAGATTACGATGCTTCACTTCAGGTTTACTGTATCCCTTGGACCTTCTTATTGCCGGTGAAACACAGAAATTGCATCGGAATTAAATACAAAAGGCACAATGCCGACATAAGTACAAGAAGACTGACTCTTCCAACAGTCTATGTTTTGAACCATTCCTGTGACACTAGTTGTAGATTCCGATGCTCCACCTGCGGTTTACTGTATCCCTCTGACCTTCTTATTGACGATGAAACACAGAAATTGCATCGCAATTAATTAGAAAAGGCACAATGCCGACTTAAGTACACGAAGACTGACTCTTCATACTGTCTATGATTTGAACCATTCCTGTGACACTAGTTGTAGATTCCGATGCCCCACTTCAGGTTTACTGTATCCCTCTGACCCTCTTATTGCCGATGAAACACAGAAATTCCAACGGAATTAAATAGAAACACCACAATGCTTACCTAAGTACAAGATGACTAACTCTGCTTACTGACTATGATTTGAACCATTCCTGTGACAAGAGTTATAGATTCCGATGCTTCACTTCAGAGTTACTGTTTCCCTTGGACCTTCTTATTGACGATGAAACACAGAAATTGTATCGGAATTAAATACAAATGGCACAATGCCAACTTAGGTACAAGAAGACTGACTCTTCTTTCTGACTATGCTTTGAACGATTCCTGTGACACTAGTTGTGGATTCCGATGCTTCACTTCAGGTTTACTGTATCCCTCTGACCTTATTGCCGATGAAACACAGAATTTGCATCGGAATTAAATACAAAAGGCACAATGCCGACTTAAGGACAAGAAGACTGACTCTTCTTACTGACTATTTTTTGAACCATTCCTGTGACACTAGTTATAGATTCCGATGCTTCACTTCAGAGTTACTGTTTCCCTTGGACCTTCTTATTGACGTCGAAACAAAGAAATTGTATTGGAATTAAATACAAATGGCACAATGCCGACTTAAGTGCAAGAAGACTGACTCTTCTACTGTCTACGTTTTGAACCATTTCTGTGACACTAGTTATAGAGTGCGATGCTTCACTTCAGGTTTACTGTGTCCCTTGGGCCTTCTTATTGACGATGAATCACAGAAATTGCATCGGAATTAAATACAAAAGGCACAATCCCGACTTAAGTACAACAAGACTGACTCCTCTTACTGTCTGTATATTGAACCATTCCTGTGACACTAGTTATAGATTCCGATGCTTCACTTCAGGTTTACTGTATCCCTCTGACCTTCTTATTGCCGGTGAAACACAGAAATTGCATCGGAATTAAATACGAAAGGCACAATGCCAACTTAAGTATAAGAAGACTGACTCTTCTTACTGACTATGTTTTGAACCATTCCTGTGACACTAGTTGTAGATTCCGATGCTCCACTTCAGATTTACTGTATCCCTCTGACCTTCTTATTCACGATGAAACACAGAAATTGCATCGGAATTAATTAGAAAAGGCACAATGCCGACTTAAGTACAAGAAGACTGACTCTTCTTACTGTCTATGATTTGAACCATCCCTGTGACACTAGTTGATGATTACGATGCTTCACTTCAGGTTTACTGTATCCCTTGGACCTTCTTATTGCCGGTGAAACACAGAAATTGCATCGGAATTATATACAAAAGGCACAATGCCGACATAAGTACAAGAAGACTGACTCTTCCAACAGTCTATGTTTTGAACCATTCCTGTGACACTAGTTGTAGATTCCGATGCTCCACCTCAGGTTTACTGTATCCCTCTGACCTTCTTATTGACGATGAAACACAGAAATTGCATCGCAATTAATTAGAAAAGGCACAATGCCGACTTAAGTACAAGAAGACTGACTCTTCTTACTGTCTATGATTTGAACCATTCCTGTGACACTAGTTGTAGATTCCGATGCTCCACTTCAGGTTTACTGTATCCCTCTGACCTTCTTATTGCCGATGAAACACAGAAATTCCAACGGAATTAAATAGAAACACCACAATGCTTACCTAAGTACAAGATGGCTAACTCTGCTTACTGACTATGATTTGAACCATTCCTGTGACACTAGTTATAGATTCCGATGCTTCACTTCAGAGTTACTGTTTCCCTTGGACCTTCTTATTGACGATGAAACACAGAATTGTATCGGAATTAAATACAAATGGCACAATGCCGACTTAAGTACAAGAAGACTGAGTCTTCTACTGTCTATGTTTTGAACCATTTCTGTGACACTAGTTATAGAGTGCGATGCTTCACTTCAGGTTTACTGTATCCCTTGGGCCTTCTTATTGACGATGAATCACAGAAATTGCATCGGAACTAAATACAAAAGGCACAATCCCGACTTAAGTACAAGAACACTGACTCTTCTTACTGTCTGTATATTGAACCATTCCTGTGACACTAGTTATAGATTCCGAAGCTTCACTTCAGGTTTACTGTATCCGTCTGACCTTCTTATTGCCGGTGAAACAGAGAAATTGCATCGGAATTAAATACGAAAGGCACAATGCCAACTTAGGTACAAGAAGACTGACTCTTCTTACTGACTATGCTTTGAACGATTTCTGTGACACTAGTTGTAGATTCCGATGCTCCACTTCAGATTTACTGTATCCCTCTGACCTTCTTATTGACGATGAAACACAGAAATTGCATCGGAATTAATTAGAAAAGGCACAATGCCGACTTAAGTACAAGAAGACTGGCTCTTCTTACTGTCTATGATTTGAACCATTCCTGTGTCACTAGTTATAGATTACGATGCTTCACTTCAGGTTTACGGTACCCCTCTGACCTTCCTATTGCCGATGAAACACAGAAATTGCATCGGAATTAATTAGAAAATCCACAATGCCGACTTAAGTACAAGAAGACAGACTCTTCTTACTGTCTATGATTTGAACCATACCTGTGACACTAGTTGAAGATTACGATGCTTCACTTCAGGTTTACTGTATCCCTCTGACCTTCTTATTGCCGGTGAAACACAGAAATTGAATCGCAATTAAGTACAAAAGGCACAATGCCGACATAAGTACAAAATGACTGACTCTTCCAACTGTTTATGTTTTGAACCATTCCTGTGACACTAGTTGTAGATTCCGATGCTCCACTTCAGGTTTACTGTATCCCTCTGACCTTCTTATTGACGATAAAACACAGAAATTGCATCGGAATTAAATACAAAAGGCACAATGCCGACTTAAGTACAAGAAGACTGACTCTTTTTAATCTCTATGTTATGAACCATTCCTGTGACACTAGTTATAGATTCCGATGCTTCACTCCAGGTTTACTGTATCCCTTGGACCTTCTTATTGACGATGAAACACAGAAATTGCATAGGAATTAAATAGAAAAGGCACAATGCCGTCTTAAGTACACGAAGACTGACTCTCCTTACTGACTATGATTTGAACTATTCCTGTGACACTAGTTATAGATTGCGATGCTTCACTTCAGGTCTACTGTATACCTTGGACCATCTTATTGGCGATGAAACACAGAAATTGCATCGGAAATAAATACAAAAGGCACAATGCCGACTTAAGGACAAGAAGACTGACTCTTCTTACTGACTATGTTTTGAACCATTCCTGTGACACTAGTTATAGATTCCGATTCTTCACTTCAGAGTTACTGTTTCCCTTGGACCTTCTTATTGACGAAGAAACACAGAAATTGTATAGGAATTAAATACAAATGGCACAATGCCGACTTAAGTACAAGAAGACTGACTCTTCCTACTATCTACGTTTTGAACCATTTCTGTGTTACTAGTTATAGATTCCGATGCTTCACTTCAGGTTTACTGTATCCCTCGGACCTTATTGCCGATGAAACACAGAAATTGCATCGGAATTAAATACAAAAGGCACAATGCCGACTTAAGGACAAGAAGACTGACTCTTCTTACTGACTATGATTTGAACCATTCCTGTGACACTAGTTATAGATTCCGATTCTTCACTTCAGAGTTACTGTTTCCCTTGGACCTTCTTATTGACGAAGAAACACAGAAATTGTATAGGAATTAAATACAAATGGCACAATGCCGACTTAAGTACAAGAAGACTGACTCTTCTACTGTCTGTATATTGAACCATTCCTGTGACACTAGTTATAGATTCCAATGCTTCACTTCAGGTTTACTGTATCCCTCTGACCTTCTTATTGCCGGTGAAACACAGAAATTGCATCGGAATTAAATACGAAAGCACAATGCCATCTTAAGTATAAGAAGACTGACTCTTCTTACTGACTATGTTTTGAACCATTCCTGTGACACTAGTTGTAGATTCCGATGCTCCACTTCAGATTTACTGTATCCCTCTGACCTTCTTATTGACGATGAAACACAGAAATTGCATCGGAATTAATTAGAAAAGGCACAATGCCGACTTAAGTACAAGAAGCCTGACTCTTCCAACTGTCTATGTTTTGAACCATTCCTGTGACACTAGTTGTAGATTCCGATGCTCCACTTCAGGTTTACTGTATCCCTCTGACCTTCTTATTGACGATGACACACAGAAATTGCATCGCAATTAATTAGAAAAGGCACATTGCCCACTTAAGTACAAGAAGACTGACTCTTCTTACTGTCTATGATTTGAACCATTCCTATGACACTAGTTGAAGATCCCGATGCTTCACTTCAGGTTTACTGTATCCCTCTGATCCTCTTATTGACGATGAAACACAGAAATTCCAACGGAATTAAATAGAAACACCACAATGCTTACTTAAGTACAAGATGACTAACTCTGCTTACTGGCTATGTTTTGAACCATTCCTGTGACACTAGTTATATATTCCGATGTTTCACTTCAGGTTTACTGTATCTCTTGGACCTTCTTATTGACGAAGAAACACAGAAATTGTATCGGAATTAAATAGAAAAGGCACAATGCCGACTTAAGTACAAGAAGACTGACTCTTCTTACTGACTATGTTTTGAACTATTCCTGTGACACTAGTTATAGATTGCGATGCTTCACTTCAGGTTTACTGTATCCCTCTGACCTTCTTATTGCCGATGAAACACAGAAATTCCAACGGAATTAAATAGAAACACCACAATGCTTACCTAAGTACAAGATGACTAACTCTGCTTACTGACTATGATTTGAACCATTCCTGTGACACTAGTTATTGAGTGCGATGCTTCACTTCAGGTTTACTGTATCCCTTGGGCCTTCTTATTGACGATTAATCACAGAAATTGCATCGGAATTAAATACAAAAGGCACAATCCCGACTTAAGTACAAGAACACTGACTCTTCTTACTGTCTGTATATTGAACCATTCCTGTGACACTAGTTACAGATTCCGATGCTTCACTTCAGGTTTACTGTATCCCTCTGACCTTCTTATTGCCGGTGAAACAGAGAAATTGCATCGGAATGAAATACGAAAAGCACAATGCCAACTTAGGTACAAGAAGACTGGCTCTTCTTTCTCACTATGCTTTGAACCATTCCTGTGACACTAGTTGTAGATTCCGATGCTCCACTTCAGATTTACTGTATCTCTCTGACCTTCTTATTGACGATGAAACACAGAAATTGCATCGGAATTAATTAGAAAAGACACAATGCCGACTTAAGTACAAGAAGACTGACTCTTCTTACTGTCTATCATTTGAACCATTCCTGTGTCACTAGTTATAGATTACGATGCTTCACTTCAGGTTTACGGTACCCCTCTGACCTTCCTATTGCCGATGAAACACAGAATTTGCATCGGAATTAATTAGAAAATCCACAATGCCGACTTAAGTACAAAAAGACAGACTCTTCTCACTGTCTATGATTTGAACCATACCTGTGACATTAGTTGAAGATTACGATGCTTCACTTCAGGTTTACTGTATCCCTCTGACCTTCTTATTGCCGGTGAAACACAGAAATTGAATCGCAATTAAGTACAAAAGGCACAATGCCGACATAAGTACAAGAAGACTGACTCTTCCAACTGTCTATGATTTGAACCATTCCTGTGACACTAGTTGTAGATTCCGATTCTCCACTTCAGGTTTACTGTATCCCTCTGACCTTCTTATTGACGATGAAACACAGAAATTGCATCAGAATTAAACAGAAAAGGCACAATGCCGACTTAAGTACAGGAAGACTGACTCTTCTTACTCTCTATGTTATGAACGATTCCTGTGACACAAGTTATAGATTCCGATGCTTCACTCCAGGTTTACTGTATCCCTTGGACCTTCTTATTGACGATGAAACACAGAAATTGCATAGGAATTAAATAGAAAAGGCACAATGCCGACTTAAGTACAAGAAGACTGACTCTTCTTACTGACTATGTTTTGAACTATTCCTGTGACACTAGTTATAGATTGCGATGCTTCACTTCAGGTTTACAGTATACCTTGGACCTTCTTATTGACGACGAAACACAGAAATTGCATAGGAATTAAATAGAAAAGGCACAATGCCGACTTAAGTACAAGAAGACTGACTCTTCTTACTGACTATGTTTTGAACTATTCCTGTGACACTAGTTTTGGATTCCGATGCTTCACTTCAGGTTTACTGTATCCCTCTGACCTTTTTATTGTTGATGAATCACAGAAATTGCATCGCGATTAAATACAAAAGGCACAATACCGACTTAAGTACAAGAAGACTGACTCTTCCTACTATCTATGTTTTGAACCATTGCTGTGTTACTAGGTATATATTCCGATGCTTCACTTCAGGTTTACTGTATCCCTCTGACCTTATTGCCGAAGAAACACAGAATTTGCATCGGAATTAAATACAAAAGGCACAATGCCGACTTAAGGACAAGAAGACTGACTCTTCTTACTCACTATGTTTTGAACCATTCCTGTGACACTAGTTATAGATTCCGATGCTTCACTTCAGAGCTACTGTTTCCCTTGGACCTTCTTATTGACGACGAAACAAAGAAATTGTATTGGAATTAAATACAAATGGCACAATGCCGACTTAAGTACAAGAAGACTGACTCCTCTTACTGTCTGTATATTGAACCATTCCTGTGACACTAGTTATAGATTCCGATGCTTCACTTCAGGTTTACTGTATCCCTCTGACCATCTTATTGCCGGTGAAACACAGAAATTGCATCGGAATTAAATACGAAAGGCACAATGCCAACTTAAGTATAAGAAGACTGACTCTTCTTACTGACTATGTTTTGAACCATTCCTGTGACACTAGTTGTAGATTGCGATGCTCCACTTCATATTTACTGTATCCCTCTGACCTTCTTATTCACGATGAAACACAGAAATTGCATCTGAATTAATTAGAAAAGGCACAATGCCGACTTAAGTACAAGAAGACTGACTCTTCTTACTGTCTATGATTTGAACCATTCCTGTGACACTAGTTTAAGATTACGATGCTTCACTTCAGGTTTACTGTATCCCTTGGACCTTCTTATTGCCGGTGAAACACAGAAATTGCATCGGAATTAAATACAAAAGGCACAATGCCGACATAAGTACAAGAAGACTGACTCTTCCAACAGTCTATGTTTTGAACCATTCCTGTGACACTAGTTGTAGATTCCGATGCTCCACCTGAGGTTTACTGTATCCCTCTGACCTTCTTATTGACGATGAAACACAGAAATTGCATCGCAATTAATTAGAAAAGGCACAATGCCGACTTAAGTACACGAAGACTGACTCTTCATACTGTCTATGATTTGAACCATTCCTGTGACACTAGTTGTAGATTCCGATGCCCCACTTCAGGTTTACTGTATCCCTCTGACCCTCTTATTGCCGATGAAACACAGAAATTCCAACGGAATTAAATAGAAACACCACAATGCTTACCTAAGTACAAGATGACTAACTCTGCTTACTGACTATGATTTGAACCATTCCTGTGACAAGAGTTATAGATTCCGATGCTTCACTTCAGAGTTACTGTTTCCCTTGGACCTTCTTATTGACGATGAAACACAGAAATTGTATCGGAATTAAATACAAATGGCACAATGCCAACTTAGGTACAAGAAGACTGACTCTTCTTTCTGACTATGCTTTGAACGATTCCTGTGACACTAGTTTTGGATTCCGATGCTTCACTTCAGGTTTACTGTATCCCTCTGACCTTATTGCCGATGAAACACAGAATTTGCATCGGAATTAAATACAAAAGGCACAATGCCGACTTAAGGACAAGAAGACTGACTCTTCTTACTGACTATTTTTTGAACCATTCCTGTGACACTAGTTATAGATTCCGATGCTTCACTTCAGAGTTACTGTTTCCCTTGGACCTTCTTATTGACGATGAAACACAGAATTGTATCGGAATTAAATACAAATGGCACAATGCCGACTTAAGTACAAGAAGACTGAGTCTTCTACTGTCTATGTTTTGAACCATTTCTGTGACACTAGTTATAGAGTGCGATGCTTCACTTCAGGTTTACTGTATCCCTTGGGCCTTCTTATTGACGATGAATCACAGAAATTGCATCGGAACTAAATACAAAAGGCACAATCCCGACTTAAGTACAAGAACACTGACTCTTCTTACTGTCTGTATATTGAACCATTCCTGTGACACTAGTTATAGATTCCGAAGCTTCACTTCAGGTTTACTGTATCCGTCTGACCTTCTTATTGCCGGTGAAACAGAGAAATTGCATCGGAATTAAATACGAAAGGCACAATGCCAACTTAGGTACAAGAAGACTGACTCTTCTTACTGACTATGCTTTGAACGATTCCTGTGACACTAGTTGTAGATTCCGATGCTCCACTTCAGATTTACTGTATCCCTCTGACCTTCTTATTGACGATGAAACACAGAAATTGCATCGGAATTAATTAGAAAAGGCACAATGCCGACTTAAGTACAAGAAGACTGGCTCTTCTTACTGTCTATGATTTGAACCATTCCTGTGTCACTAGTTATAGATTACGATGCTTCACTTCAGGTTTACGGTACCCCTCTGACCTTCCTATTGCCGATGAAACACAGAAATTGCATCGGAATTAATTAGAAAATCCACAATGCCGACTTAAGTACAAGAAGACAGACTCTTCTTACTGTCTATGATTTGAACCATACCTGTGACACTAGTTGAAGATTACGATGCTTCACTTCAGGTTTACTGTATCCCTCTGACCTTCTTATTGCCGGTGAAACACAGAAATTGAATCGCAATTAAGTACAAAAGGCACAATGCCGACATAAGTACAAAATGACTGACTCTTCCAACTGTTTATGTTTTGAACCATTCCTGTGACACTAGTTGTAGATTCCGATGCTCCACTTCAGGTTTACTGTATCCCTCTGACCTTCTTATTGACGATAAAACACAGAAATTGCATCGGAATTAAATACAAAAGGCACAATGCCGACTTAAGTACAAGAAGACTGACTCTTTTTAATCTCTATGTTATGAACCATTCCTGTGACACTAGTTATAGATTCCGATGCTTCACTCCAGGTTTACTGTATCCCTTGGACCTTCTTATTGACGATGAAACACAGAAATTGCATAGGAATTAAATAGAAAAGGCACAATGCCGGCTTAAGTACACGAAGACTGACTCTTCTTACTGACTATGCTTTGAACTATTCCTGTGACACTAGTTATAGATTGCGATGCTTCACTTCAGGTCTACTGTATACCTTGGACCATCTTATTGGCGATGAAACACAGAAATTGCATCGGAAATAAATACAAAAGGCACAATGCCGACTTAAGGACAAGAAGACTGACTCTTCTTACTGACTATGTTTTGAACCATTCCTGTGACACTAGTTATAGATTCCGATTCTTCACTTCAGAGTTACTGTTTCCCTTGGACCTTCTTATTGACGAAGAAACACAGAAATTGTATAGGAATTAAATACAAATGGCACAATGCCGACTTAAGTACAAGAAGACTGACTCTTCCTACTATCTACGTTTTGAACCATTTCTGTGTTACTAGTTATAGATTCCGATGCTTCACTTCAGGTTTACTGTATCCCTCGGACCTTATTGCCGATGAAACACAGAAATTGCATCGGAATTAAATACAAAAGGCACAATGCCGACTTAAGGACAAGAAGACTGACTCTTCTTACTGACTATGTTTTGAACCATTCCTGTGACACTAGTTATAGATTCCGATTCTTCACTTCAGAGTTACTGTTTCCCTTGGACCTTCTTATTGACGAAGAAACACAGAAATTGTATAGGAATTAAATACAAATGGCACAATGCCGACTTAAGTACAAGAAGACTGACTCTTCTACTGTCTGTATATTGAACCATTCCTGTGACACTAGTTATAGATTCCGATGCTTCACTTCAGGTTTACTGTATCCCTCTGACCTTCTTATTGCCGGTGAAACACAGAAATTGCATCGGAATTAAATACGAAAGCACAATGCCATCTTAAGTATAAGAAGACTGACTCTTCTTACTGACTATGTTTTGAACCATTCCTGTGACACTAGTTGTAGATTCCGATGCTCCACTTCAGATTTACTGTATCCCTCTGACCTTCTTATTGACGATGAAACACAGAAATTGCATCGGAATTAATTAGAAAAGGCACAATGCCGACTTAAGTACAAGAAGCCTGACTCTTCCAACTGTCTATGTTTTGAACCATTCCTGTGACACTAGTTGTAGATTCCGATGCTCCACTTCAGGTTTACTGTATCCCTCTGACCTTCTTATTGACGATGACACACAGAAATTGCATCGCAATTAATTAGAAAAGGCACATTGCCCACTTAAGTACAAGAAGACTGACTCTTCTTACTGTCTATGATTTGAACCATTCCTATGACACTAGTTGAAGATCCCGATGCTTCACTTCAGGTTTACTGTATCCCTCTGATCCTCTTATTGACGATGAAACACAGAAATTCCAACGGAATTAAATAGAAACACCACAATGCTTACTTAAGTACAAGAAGACTAACTCTGCTTACTGGCTATGTTTTGAACCATTCCTGTGACACTAGTTATATATTCCGATGTTTCACTTCAGGTTTACTGTATCTCTTGGACCTTCTTATTGACGAAGAAACACAGAAATTGTATCGGAATTAAATAGAAATGGCACAATGCCGACTTAAGTACAAGAAGACTGACTCTTCTTACTGACTATGTTTTGAACTATTCCTGTGACACTAGTTATAGATTGCGATGCTTCACTTCAGGTTTACAGTATACCTTGGACCTTCTTATTGACGATGAAACACAGAAATGGCATCGGAAATAAATACAAAAGGCACAATGCCGACTTAAGTACAAGAAGACTGACTCTTCCTACTGTCTATGTTTTGAACCATTCCTGTGACACTAGTTTTGGATTCCGATGCTTCACTTCAGGTATACTGTATCCCTCTGACCTTCTTATTGTTGATGAAACACAGAAATTGCATCGGAATTAAATACAAAAGGCACAATGCCGACTTAAGTACAAAAAGACTGACTCTTCCTACTGTCTATGATTTGAACCATTCCTATGTCACTAGTTATAGATTCCGATGCTTCACTTTAGAGTTACTGTTTCCCTTGGACCTTATTATTGACGATGAAACACAGAAATTGTATCGGAATTAAATAGAAAAGGCACAATGCCGACTTAAGTACAAGAAGACTGACTCTTCTTACTGACTATGTTTTGAACTATTCCTGTGACACTAGTTATAGATTGCGATGCTTCACTTCAGGTTTACAGTATACCTTGGTCCTTCTTATTGACGATGAAACACAGAAATTGCATCGGAAATAAATACAAAAGGCACAATGCCGACTTAAGTACAAGAAGACTGACTCTTCCTACTGTCTATGTTTTGAACCATTCCTCTGAGACTAGTTTTGGATTCCGATGCTTCACTTCAGGTTTACTGTATCCCTCTGACCTTCTTATTGTTGATGAAACACAGAAATTGCATCGGGATTAAATACAAAAGGCACAATGCCGACTTAAGTACAAGAAGACTGACTCTTCCTACTATCTATGTTTTGAACCATTTCTGTGACACTAGTTGTAGATTCCGATGCTCCGCTTCAGGTTTACTGTATCCCTCTGACCTTCTTATTGCCGATGAAACACAGAAATTCCAACGGAATTAAATAGAAACACCACAATGCTTACCTAAGTACAAGATGACTAACTCTGCTTACTGACTATGATTTGAACCATTTCTGTGACACTAGTTGTAGATTCCGATGCTCCACTTCAGATTTACTGTATCCCTCTGACCTTCTTATTGCCGATGAAACACAGAAATTGCATCGGAATTAATTAGAAAATCCACAATGCCGACTTAAGTACAAGAAGACTGACTCTTCCAACTGATTATGTTTTGAACCATTCCTGTGACACTAGTTGTAGATTCCGATGCTCCACTTCAGGTTTACTGTATCCCTCTGACATTCTTATTGTCGATGAAACACAGAAATTGCATCGGAATTAAATACAAAAGGCACAATGCCGACTTAAGTACAAGAAGACTGACTCATTTTACTCTCTATGATATGAACCATTCCTGTGACACTAGTTATAGATTCCGATGCTTCACTTTAGGTTTACTGTATCCCTCGGACCTTATTGCCTATGAAACACAGAAATTGCATCGGAATTAAATACAAAAGGCACAATGCCGACTTAAGGACAAGAAGACTGACTCTTCTTACTGACTATGTTTTGAACCATTCCTGTGACACTAGTTATAGATTCCGATTCTTCACTTCAGAGTTACTGTTTCCCTTGGACCTTCTTATTGACGAAGAAACACAGAAATTGTATAGGAATTAAATACAAATGGCACAATGCCGACTTAAGTACAAGAAGACTGACTCTTCTACTGTCTATGTTTTGAACCATTTCTGTGACACTAGTTATAGAGTGCGATGCTTCACTTCAGGTTTACTGTATCCCTTGGGCCTTCTTATTGACGATGAATCACAGAAATTGCATCGGAATTAAATACAAAAGGCACAATCCCGACTTAAGTACAAGAAGACTGACTCTTCTTACTGTCTGTATATTGAACCATTCCTGTGACACTAGTTATAGATTCCGATGCTTTACTTCAGGTTTACTGTATCCCTCTGACCTTCTAATTGCCGGTGAAACACAGAAATTGCATCGGAATTAAATACGAAAGCACAATGCCAACTTAAGTATAAGAAGACTGACTCTTCTTACTGACTATGTTTTGAACCATTCCTGTGACACTAGTTGTAGATTCCGATGCTCCACTTCAGGTTTACTGTATCCCTCTGACCTTCTTATTGACGATGAAACACAGAAATTGCATCGGAATTAATTAGAAAAGGCACAATGCCGACTTAAGTACAAGAAGACTGACTCTTCTTACTGTCTATGATTTGAACCATTCCTGTGACACTAGTTGAAGATTACGATGCATCACTTCAGGTTTACTGTATCCCTCTGACCTTCTTATTGCCGGTGAAACACAGAAATTGCATCGGAATTAAATACAAAAGGCACAATGCTGACATAAGTACAAGAAGCCTGACTCTTCCAACTGTCTATGTTTTGAACCATTCCTGTGACACTAGTTGTAGATTCCGATGCTCCACTTCAGGTTTACTGTATCCCTCTGACCTTCTTACTGACGATGAAACACAGAAATTGCATCGCAATTAATTAGGAAAGGCACAATGCCCACTTAAGTACAAGAAGACTGACTCTTCTTACTGTCTATGATTTGAACCATTCCTATGACACTAGTTGAAGATCCCGATGCTTCACTTCAGGTTTACTGTATCCCTCTGATCCTCTTATTGACGATGAAACACAGAAATTCCAACGGAATTAAATAGAAACACAACAATGCTTACTTAAGTACAAGATGACTAACTCTGCTTACTGGCTATGTTTTGAACCATTCCTGTGACACTAGTTATATATTCCGATGTTTCACTTCAGGTTTACTGTATCTCTTGGACCTTCTTATTGACGAAGAAACACAGAAATTGCATCGGAATTAAACACAAAAGGCACAATGCCGACTTAAGTACAAAAAGACTGACTCTTCCTACTGTCTATGATTTGAACCATTCCTATGACACTAGTTATAGACTCCGATGCTTCACTTCAGAGTTACTGTTTCCCTTGGACCTTCTTATTGACGATGAAACACAGAAATTGTATCGGAATTAAATAGAAAAGGCACAATGCCGACTTAAGTACTAGAAGACTGACTCTTCTTACTCTTTATGTTATGAACCATTCCTGTGACACTAGTTATAGATTCCGATACTTCACTCCAGGTTTACTGTATACCTAGGACCTTCTTATTGACGATGAAACACAGAAATTGCATAGGAATTAAATAGAAAAGGCACAATGCCGACTTAAGTACAAGAAGACTGACTCTTCTTACTGACTATGTTTTGAACTATTCCTGTGACACTAGTTATAGATTGCGATGCTTCACTTCAGGTTTACAGTATACCTTGGACCTTCTTATTGACGATGAAACACAGAAATTGCTTCGGAAATAAATACAAAAGGCACAATGCCGACTTAAGTACAAGAAGACTGACTCTTCTTACTGTCTGTATATTGAACCATTCCTGTGACACTAGTTATAGATTCCGATGCTTCACTTCAGGTTTACTGTATCCCTCTGACCTTCTTATTGCCGGTGAAACAGAGAAATTGCATCGGAATTAAATACGAAAGGCACAATGCCAACTTAGGTACAAGAAGACTGACTCTTCTTACTGACTATGCTTTGAACCATTCCTGTGACACTAGTTGTAGATTCCGATGCTCCACTTCAGATTTACTGTATCCCTCTGACCTTCTTATTGACGATGAAACACAGAAATTGCATCGGAATTAATTAGAAAAGGCACAATGCCGACTTAAGTACAAGATGACTGACTCTTCTTACTGTCTATGATTTCAACCATTCCTGTGTCACTAGTTATAGATTACGATGCTTCACTTCAGGTTAACGGTATCCCTCTGACCTTCCTATTGCCGATGAAACACAGAAATTGCATCGGAATTAAGTAGAAAATCCACAATGCCGACTTAAGTACAAGAAGACAGACTCTTCTTACTGTCTATGTTTTGAACCATACCTGTGACACAAGTTGAAGATTACGATGCTTCACTTCAGGTTTACTGTATCCCTCTGACCTTCTTATTGCCGGTGAAACACAGAAATTGAATCGCAATTAAGTACAAAAGGCACAATGCCGACATAAGTACAAGAAGACTGACTCTTCCAACTGTTTATGTTTTGAACCATTCCTGTGACACTAGTTGTAGATTCCGATGCTCCACTTCATGTTTACTGTATCCCTCTGACCTTCTTATTGACGATGAAACACAAAAATTGCATCGCAATTAATTAGAAAAGGCACAATGCCGACTTAAGTACAAGAAGACTGACTCTTCTTACTGTCAATGATTTGAACCATTCCTATGACACTAGTTGAAGATCCCGATGCTTCACTTCAGGTTTACTGTATCCCTCTGATCCTCTTATTGACGATGAAACACAGAAATTCCAACGGAATTAAGTAGAAACACCACAATGCTTACTTAAGTACAAGATGACTAACTCTGCTTACTGGCTATGTTTTGAACCATTCCTGTGACACTAGTTATATATTCCGATGTTTCACTTCAGGTTTACTGTATCTCTTGGACCTTCTTATTGACGAAGAAACACAGAAATTGCATCGGAATTAAACACAAAAGGCACAATGCCGACTTAAGTACAAAAAGACTGACTCTTCCTACTGTCTATGATTTGAACCATTCCTGTGACACTAGTTATAGATTCCGATGCTTCCCTTCAGAGTTACTGTTTCCCTTGGACCTTCTTATTGACGATGAAACACAGAAATTGTATCGGAATTAAATACAAATGGCACAATGCCGACTTAAGTACAAGAAGACTGACTCTTCTACTGTCTATGTTTTGAACCATTTCTGTGACACTAGTTGTAGACTCCGATGCTCCACTTCAGGTTTACTGTATCCCTCTGACCTTCTTATCGACGATGAAACACAGAAATTGCATCGGAATTAAATAGAAAAGGCACAATGCCGACTTAAGTACAAGAAGACTGACTCTTCTTACTCTCTATGATTTGAACCATTCCTGTGTCACTAGTTATAGATTACGATGCTTCACTTCAGGTTTTAGGTACCCCTCTGACCTTCCTATTGCCGATGAAACACAGAAATTGCATCGGAATTAATTAGAAAATCCACAATGCCGACTTAAGTACAAGAAGACAGACTCTTCTTACTGTCTATGATTTGAACCATACCTGTGACACTAGTTGAAGATTACGATGCTTCACTTCAGGTTTACTGTATCCCTCTGACCTTCTTATTGCCGGTGAAACACAGAAATTGCATCGGAATTAAGTACAAAAGGCACAATGCCGACATAAGTACAAGAAGACTGACTCTTCCAACTGTCTATGATTTGAACCATTCCTGTGACACTAGTTGTAGATTCCGATGCTCCACTTCAGGTTTACTGTATCCCTCTGACCTTCTTATTGACGATGAAACACAGAAATTGCATCGGAATTATATAGAAAAGGCACAATGCCGACATAAGTACTAGAAGACTGACTCTTCTTACTCTCTATGTTATGAACCATTCCTGTGACACTAGTTATAGATTCCGATACTTCACTCCAGGTTTACTGTATCCCTTGGACCTTCTTATTGACGATGAAACACAGAAACTGCATAGGAATTAAATAGAAAAGGCACAATGCCGACTTAAGTACAAGAAGACTGACTCTTCTTACTGACTATGTTTGAACTATTCCTGTGACACTAGTTATAGATTGCGATGCTTCACTTCAGGTTTACAGTATACCTTGGACCTTCTTATTGACGATGAAACACAGAAATTGCATCGGAAATAAATACAAAAGGCACAATGCCGACTTAAGTACAAGAAGACTGACTCTTCCTACTGTCTATGTTTTGAACCATTCCTGTGACACTAGTTTTGGATTCCGATGCTTCACTTCAGGTTTACTGTATCCCTCTGACCTTCTTATTGTTGATGAAACACAGAAATTGCATCGGGATTAAATACAAAAGGCACAATGCCGACTTAAGTACAAGAAGACTGACTCTTCCTACTATCTATGTTTTGAACCATTTCTGTGACACTAGTTGTAGATTCCGATGCTCCACTTCAGGTTTACTGTATCCCTCTGACCTTCTTATTGCCGATGAAACTCAGAAATTCCAACGGAATTAAATAGAAACACCACAATGCTTACCTAAGTACAAGATGACTAACTCTGCTTACTGACTATGATTTGAACCATTCCTGTGACACTAGTTATAGATTCCGATGCTTCACTTCAGAGTTACTGTTTCCCTTGGACCTTCTTATTGACGATGAAACACAGAAATTGTATCGGAATTAAATACAAATGGCACAATGCCGACTTATGTACAAGAAGACTGACTCTTCTACTGTTTATGTTTTGAACCATTTCTGTGACACTAGTTATAGAGTGCGATGCTTCACTTCAGGTTTACTGTATCCCTTGGGCCTTCTTATTGACGATGAATCACAGAAATTGCATCGGAATTAAATACAAAAGGCACAATCCCGGCTTAAGTACAAGAACACTGACTCTTCTTACTGTCTGTATATTGAACCATTCCTGTGACACTAGTTATAGATTCCGATGCTTCACTTCTGGTTTACTGTATCCCTCTGACCTTCTTATTGCCGGTGAAACAGAGAAATTGCATCGGAATTAAATACGAAAGGCACAATGCCAACTTAGGTACAAGAAGACTGACTCTTCTTACTGACTATGCTTTGAACCATTCCTGTTACACTAGTTGTAGATTCCGATGCTCCACTTCAGATTTACTGTATCCCTCTGACCTTCTTATTGACGATGAAACACAGAAATTGCATCGGAATTAATTAGAAAAGGCACAATGCCGACTTAAGTACAAGAAGACTGACTCTTCTTACTGTCTATCATTTGAACCATTCCTGTGTCACTAGTTATAGATTACGATGCTTCACTTCAGGTTTACGGTACCCCTCTGACCTTCCTATTGCCGATGAAACACAGAAATTGCATCGGAATTAATTAGAAAATCCACAATGCCGACTTAAGTACAAGAAGACAGACTCTTCTTACTGTCTATGATTTGAACCATACCTGTGACACTAGTTGAAGATTACGATGCTTCACTTCAGGTTTACTGTATCCCTCTGACCTTCTTATTGCCGGTGAAACACAGAAATTGAATCGCAATTAAGTACAAAAGGCACAATGCCGACATAAGTACAAGAAGACTGACTGTTCCAACTGTTTATGTTTGAACCATTCCTGTGACACTCGTTGTAGATTCCGATGCTCCACTTCAGGTTTACTGTATCCCTCTGACCTTCTTATTGTCGATGAAACACAGAAATTGCATCGGAATTAAATACAAAAGGCACAATGCCGACTTAAGTACAAGAAGACTGACTCTTTTTACTCTCTATGTTATGAACCATTCCTGTGACACTAGTTATAGATTCCGATGCTTCACTCCAGGATTACTGTATCCCTTGGACCTTCTTATTGACGATGAAACACAGAAATTGCATAGGAATTAAATAGAAAAGGCACAATGCCAGCTTAAAAAAAAGAAGACTGACTCTTCTTACTGACTATGTTTTGAACTATTCCTGTGACACTAGTTATAGATTGCGATGCTTCACTTCAGGTCTACTGTATACCTTGGACCATCTTATTGGCGATGAAACACAGAAATTGCATCGGAAATAAATACAAAAGGCACAATGCCGACTTAAGTACAAGAAGACTGACACTTCCTACTCTCTATGTTTTGAACCGTTCCTGTGACACTAGTTTTGGATTCCGGTGCTTCACTTCAGGTTTACTGTTTCCCTCTGACCTTCTTATTGTTGATGAAACACAGAAATTGCATCGGGATTAAATACAAAAGGCACAATGCCGACTTAAGTACAAGAAGACTGACTCTTCCTACTATCTATGTTTTGAACCATTTCTGTGTTACTAGTTATAGATTCCGATGCTTCACTTCAGGTTTACTGTATCCCTCGGACCTTATTGCCGATGAAACACAGAAATTGCATCGGAATTAAATACAAAAGGCACAATGCCGACTTAAGGACAAGAAGACTGACTCTTCTTACTGACTATGTTTTGAACCATTCCTGTGACACTAGTAATAGATTCCGATGCTTCACTTCAGAGTTACTGTTTCCCTTGGACCTTCTTATTGACGAAGAAACACAGAAATTGTATCGGAATTAAATACAAAAGGCACAATCCCGACTTAAGTACAAGAAGACTGACTCTTCTTACTGTCTGTATATTGAACCATTCCTGTGACACTAGTTATAGATTCCGATGCTTCACTTCAGGTTTACTGTATCCCTCTAACCTTCTTATTGCCGGTGAAACACAGAAATTGCATCGGAATTAAATACGAAAGCACAATACCAACTTAAGTATAAGAAGACTGACTCTTCTTACCGACTATGTTTTGAACCATTCCTGTGACACTAGTTGTAGATTCCGATGCTCCACTTCAGATTTACTGTATCCCTCTGACCTTCTTATTGACGATGAAACACAGAAATTGCATCGGAATTAAATACAAAAGGCACAATGCTGACATAAGTACAAGAAGCCTGACTCTTCCAACTGTCTATGTTTTGAACCATTCCTGTGACACTAGTTGTAGATTCCGATGCTCCACTTCAGGTTTACTGTATCCCTCTGACCTTCTTATTGACGATGAAACACAGAAATTGCATCGCAATTAATTAGCAAAGGCACAATGCCGACTTAAGTACAAGAAGACTGACTCTTCTTACTGTCTATGATTTGAACCATTCCTGTGACACTAGTTGAAGATCCCGATACTTCACTTCAGGTTTACTGTATCCCTCTGATCCTCATATTGACGATGAAACACAGAAATTCCAAAGGAATTAAATAGAAACACCACAATGCTTACTTAAGTACAAGATGACTAACTCTGCTTACTGGCTATGTTTTGAACCATTCCTGTGACACTAGTTATATATTCCGATGTTTCACTTCAGGTTTACTGTATCTCTTGGACCTTCTTATTGACGAAGAAACACAGAAATTGCATCGGAATTAAACACAAAAGGCACAATGCCGACTTAAGTACAAAAAGACTGACTCTTCCTACTGTCTATGATTTGAACCATTCCTGTGACACTAGTTATAGATTCCGATGCTTCACTTCAGAGTTACTGTTTCCCTTGGACCTTCTTATTGACGATGAAACACAGAAATTGTATCGGAATTAAATACAAATGGCACAATGCCGACTTAAGTACAAGAAGACTGACTCTTCTACTGTCTATGTTTTGAACCATTTCTGTGACACTAGTTGTAGATTCCGATGCTCCACTTCAGGTTTACTGTATCCCTCTGACCTTCTTATTGCCGGTGAAACACAGAAATTGTATCGGAATTAAGTACAAAAGGCACAATGCCGACATAAGTACAAGAAGACTGACTCTTCTTACTGACTATGTTTTGAACTATTCCTGTGACACTAGTTATAGATTGCGATGCTTCACTTCAGGTTTACAGTATACCTTGGACCTTCTTATTGACGATGAAACACAGAAATTGCTTCGGAAATAAATACAAAAGGCACAATGCCGACTTAAGTACAAGAAGACTGACTCTTCTTACTGTCTGTATATTGAACCATTCCTGTGACACTAGTTATAGATTCCGATGCTTCACTTCAGGTTTACTGTATCCCTCTGACCTTCTTATTGCCGGTGAAACAGAGAAATTGCATCGGAATTAAATACGAAAGGCACAATGCCAACTTAGGTACAAGAAGACTGACTCTTCTTACTGACTATGCTTTGAACCATTCCTGTGACACTAGTTGTAGATTCCGATGCTCCACTTCAGATTTACTGTATCCCTCTGACCTTCTTATTGACGATGAAACACAGAAATTGCATCGGAATTAATTAGAAAAGGCACAATGCCGACTTAAGTACAAGATGACTGACTCTTCTTACTGTCTATGATTTCAACCATTCCTGTGTCACTAGTTATAGATTACGATGCTTCACTTCAGGTTAACGGTACCCCTCTGACCTTCCTATTGCCGATGAAACACAGAAATTGCATCGGAATTAATTAGAAAATCCACAATGCCGACTTAAGTACAAGAAGACAGACTCTTCTTACTGTCTATGTTTTGAACCATACCTGTGACACAAGTTGAAGATTACGATGCTTCACTTCAGGTTTACTGTATCCCTCTGACCTTCTTATTGCCGGTGAAACACAGAAATTGAATCGCAATTAAGTACAAAAGGCACAATGCCGACATAAGTACAAGAAGACTGACTCTTCCAACTGTTTATGTTTTGAACCATTCCTGTGACACTAGTTGTAGATTCCGATGCTCCACTTCAGGTTTACTGTATCCCTCTGACCTTCTTATTGACGATGAAACACAGAAATTGCATCGCAATTAATTAGAAAAGGCACAATGCCGACTTAAGTACAAGAAGACTGACTCTTCTTACTGTCAATGATTTGAACCATTCCTATGACACTAGTTGAAGATCCCGATGCTTCACTTCAGGTTTACTGTATCCCTCTGATCCTCTTATTGACGATGAAACACAGAAATTCCAACGGAATTAAGTAGAAACACCACAATGCTTACTTAAGTACAAGATGACTAACTCTGCTTACTGGCTATGTTTTGAACCATTCCTGTGACACTAGTTATATATTCCGATGTTTCACTTCAGGTTTACTGTATCTCTTGGACCTTCTTATTGACGAAGAAACACAGAAATTGCATCGGAATTAAACACAAAAGGCACAATGCCGACTTAAGTACAAAAAGACTGACTCTTCCTACTGTCTATGATTTGAACCATTCCTGTGACACTAGTTATAGATTCCGATGCTTCACTTCAGAGTTACTGTTTCCCTTGGACCTTCTTATTGACGATGAAACACAGAAATTGTATCGGAATTAAATACAAATGGCACAATGCCGACTTAAGTACAAGAAGACTGACTCTTCTTACTGACTATGTTTGAACTATTCCTGTGACACTAGTTATAGATTGCGATGCTTCACTTCAGGTTTACAGTATACCTTGGACCTTCTTATTGACGATGAAACACAGAAATTGCATCGGAAATAAATACAAAAGGCACAATGCCGACTTAAGTACAAGAAGACTGACTCTTCCTACTGTCTATGTTTTGAACCATTCCTGTGACACTAGTTTTGGATTCCGATGCTTCACTTCAGGTTTACTGTATCCCTCTGACCTTCTTATTGTTGATGAAACACAGAAATTGCATCGGGATTAAATACAAAAGGCACAATGCCGACTTAAGTACAAGAAGACTGACTCTTCCTACTATCTATGCTTTGAACCATTTCTGTGACACTAGTTGTAGATTCCGATGCTCCACTTCAGGTTTACTGTATCCCTCTGACCTTCTTATTGCCGATGAAACTCAGAAATTCCAACGGAATTAAATAGAAACACCACAATGCTTACCTAAGTACAAGATGACTAACTCTGCTTACTGACTATGATTTGAACCATTCCTGTGACACTAGTTATAGATTCCGATGCTTCACTTCAGAGTTACTGTTTCCCTTGGACCTTCTTATTGACGATGAAACACAGAAATTGTATCGGAATTAAATACAAATGGCACAATGCCGACTTATGTACAAGAAGACTGACTCTTCTACTGTTTATGTTTTGAACCATTTCTGTGACACTAGTTATAGAGTGCGATGCTTCACTTCAGGTTTACTGTATCCCTTGGGCCTTCTTATTGACGATGAATCACAGAAATTGCATCGGAATTAAATACAAAAGGCACAATGCGGGCTTAAGTACAAGAACACTGACTCTTCTTACTGTCTGTATATTGAACCATTCCTGTGACACTAGTTATAGATTCCGATGCTTCACTTCTGGTTTACTGTATCCCTCTGACCTTCTTATTGCCGGTGAAACAGAGAAATTGCATCGGAATTAAATACGAAAGGCACAATGCCAACTTAGGTACAAGAAGACTGACTCTTCTTACTGACTATGCTTTGAACCATTCCTGTTACACTAGTTGTAGATTCCGATGCTCCACTTCAGATTTACTGTATCCCTCTGACCTTCTTATTGACGATGAAACACAGAAATTGCATCGGAATTAATTAGAAAAGGCACAATGCCGACTTAAGTACAAGAAGACTGACTCTTCTTACTGTCTATCATTTGAACCATTCCTGTGTCACTAGTTATAGATTACGATGCTTCACTTCAGGTTTACGGTACCCCTCTGACCTTCCTATTGCCGATGAAACACAGAAATTGCATCGGAATTAATTAGAAAATCCACAATGCCGACTTAAGTACAAGAAGACAGACTCTTCTTACTGTCTATGATTTGAACCATACCTGTGACACTAGTTGAAGATTACGATGCTTCACTTCAGGTTTACTGTATCCCTCTGACCTTCTTATTGCCGGTGAAACACAGAAATTGAATCGCAATTAAGTACAAAAGGCACAATGCCGACATAAGTACAAGAAGACTGACTGTTCCAACTGTTTATGTTTGAACCATTCCTGTGACACTCGTTGTAGATTCCGATGCTCCACTTCAGGTTTACTGTATCCCTCTGACCTTCTTATTGTCGATGAAACACAGAAATTGCATCGGAATTAAATACAAAAGGCACAATGCCGACTTAAGTACAAGAAGACTGACTCTTTTTACTGACTATGTTTTGAACTATTCCTGTGACACTAGTTATAGATTGCGATGCTTCACTTCAGGTCTACTGTATACCTTGGACCATCTTATTGGCGATGAAACACAGAAATTGCATCGGAAATAAATACAAAAGGCACAATGCCGACTTAAGTACAAGAAGACTGACACTTCCTACTGTCTATGTTTTGAACCGTTCCTGTGACACTAGTTTTGGATTCCGGTGCTTCACTTCAGGTTTACTGTTTCCCTCTGACCTTCTTATTGTTGATGAAACACAGAAATTGCATCGGGATTAAATACAAAAGGCACAATGCCGACTTAAGTACAAGAAGACTGACTCTTCCTACTATCTATGTTTTGAACCATTTCTGTGTTACTAGTTATAGATTCCGATGCTTCACTTCAGGTTTACTGTATCCCTCGGACCTTATTGCCGATGAAACACAGAAATTGCATCGGAATTAAATACAAAAGGCACAATGCCGACTTAAGGACAAGAAGACTGACTCTTCTTACTGACTATGTTTTGAACCATTCCTGTGACACTAGTAATAGATTCCGATGCTTCACTTCAGAGTTACTGTTTCCCTTGGAACTTCTTATTGACGAAGAAACACAGAAATTGTATCGGAATTAAATACAAAAGGCACAATCCCGACTTAAGTACAAGAAGACTGACTCTTCTTACTGTCTGTATATTGAACCATTCCTGTGACACTAGTTATAGATTCCGATGCTTCACTTCAGGTTTACTGTATCCCTCTAACCTTCTTATTGCCGGTGAAACACAGAAATTGCATCGGAATTAAATACGAAAGCACAATACCAACTTAAGTATAAGAAGACTGACTCTTCTTACCGACTATGTTTTGAACCATTCCTGTGACACTAGTTGTAGATTCCGATGCTCCACTTCAGATTTACTGTATCCCACTGACCTTCTTATTGACGATGAAACACAGAAATTGCATCGGAATTAAATACAAAAGGCACAATGCTGACATAAGTACAAGAAGCCTGACTCTTCCAACTGTCTATGTTTTGAACCATTCCTGTGACACTAGTTGTAGATTCCGATGCTCCACTTCAGGTTTACTGTATCCCTCTGACCTTCTTATTGACGATGAAACACAGAAATTGCATCGCAATTAATTAGCAAAGGCACAATGCCGACTTAAGTACAAGAAGACTGACTCTTCTTACTGTCTATGATTTGAACCATTCCTGTGACACTAGTTGAAGATCCCGATACTTCACTTCAGGTTTACTGTATCCCTCTGATCCTCATATTGACGATGAAACACAGAAATTCCAACGGAATTAAATAGAAACACCACAATGCTTACTTAAGTACAAGATGACTAACTCTGCTTACTGGCTATGTTTTGAACCATTCCTGTGACACTAGTTATATATTCCGATGTTTCACTTCAGGTTTACTGTATCTCTTGGACCTTCTTATTGACGAAGAAACACAGAAATTGCATCGGAATTAAACACAAAAGGCACAATGCCGACTTAAGTACAAAAAGACTGACTCTTCCTACTGTCTATGCTTTGAACCATTCCTGTGACACTAGTTATAGATTCCGATGCTTCACTTCAGAGTTACTGTTTCCCTTGGACCTTCTTATTGACGATGAAACACAGAAATTGTATCGGAATTAAATACAAATGGCACAATGCCGACTTAAGTACAAGAAGACTGACTCTTCTACTGTCTATGTTTTGAACCATTTCTGTGACACTAGTTGTAGATTCCGATGCTCCACTTCAGGTTTACTGTATCCCTCTGACCTTCTTATTGCCGGTGAAACACAGAAATTGTATCGGAATTAAGTACAAAAGGCACAATGCCGACATAAGTACAAGAAGACTTACTCTTCCAACTGTCTATGATTTGAACCATTCCTGTGACACTAGTTGTACATTCCGATGCTCCACTTCAGGTTTACTGTATCCCTCTGACCTTCTTATTGACGATGAAACACAGAAATTGCATCGGAATTAAATAGAAAAGGCACAATGCCGACATAAGTACAAGAAGACCAACTCTTCTTACTGACTATGTTTTGAACTATTCCTGTGACACTAGTTATAGATTGCGATGCTTCACTTCAGGTTTACAGTATACCTTGGACCTTCTTACTGACGATGAAACACAGAAATTGCATCGGAAATAAATACAAAAGGCACAATGCCGACGTAAGTACAAGAAGACTGACTCTTCCTACTGTCTATGTTTTGAACCATTCCTGTGACACTAGTTTTGGATTCCGATGCTTCACTTCAGGTTTACTGTCTCCCTCTGACCTTCTTATTGTTGATGAAACACAGAAATTGCATCGGGATTAAATACAAAAGGCACAATGCCGACTTAAGTACAAGAAGACTGACTCTTCCTACTATCTATGTTTTGAACCATTTCTGTGTTACTAGTTATAGATTCCGATGCTTCACTTCAGATTTACTGTATCCCTCTGACCTTATTGCCGATGAAACACAGAAATTGCATCGGAATTAAATACAAAAGGCACAATGCCGACTTAAGGACAAGAAGACTGACTCTTCTTACTGACTATGTTTTGAACAATTCCTGTGACACTAGTTATAGATTCCGATGCTTCACTTCAGAGTTACTGTTTCCCTTGGACCTTCTTTTTGACGACGAAACACAGAAATTGTATTGGAATTAAATACAAATGGCACAATGCCGACTTAAGTACAAGAAGACTGACTCTTCTGCTGTCTATGTTTTCAACCATTTCTGTGACACTAGTTATAGAGTGCGATGCTTCACATCAGGTTTACTGTATCCCTTGGGCCTTCTTATTGACGATGAATCACAGAAATTGCATCGGAATTAAATACAAAAGGCACAATCCCGACTTAAGTACAAGAAGACTGACTCTTCTTACTGTCTGTATATTGAACCATTCCTGTGACACTAGTTATAGATTCCGATGCTTCACTTCAGGTTTACTGTATCCCTCTGACCTTCTTATTGCCGGTGAAACACAGACATTGCATCGGAATTAAATACGAAAGCACAATGCCAATTTAAGTATAAGAAGACTGACTCTTCTTACCGACTATGATTTGAACCATTCCTGTGACACTAGTTGTAGATTCCGATGCTCCACTTCAGATTTACTGTATCCCTCTGACCTTCTTATTGACGATGAAACACAGAAATTGCATCGGAATTAATTAGAAAAGGCACAATGCCGACTTAAGTACAAGAAGACTGACTCTTCTTACTGTGTGTGATTTGAACCATTCCTGTTACACTAGTTGAAGATTACGATGCTTCACTTCAGGTTTACTGTATCCCTCTGACCTTCTTATTGCCGGTGAAACACAGAAATTGCATCGGAATTAAATACAAAAGGCACAATGCTGACATAAGTACAAGAAGCCTGACTCTTCCAACTGTCTATGTTTTGAACCATTCCTGTGACACTAGTTGTAGATTCCGATGCTCCACTTCAGGTTTACTGTATCCCTCTGACCTTCTTATTGACGATGAAACACAGAAATTGCATCGCAATTAAGTAGAAAAGGCACAATGCCGACTTAAGTACAAGAAGACTGACTCTTCTTACTGTCTATGATTTGAACCATTCCTGTGACACTAGTTGAAGATCCCGATGCTTCCCTTCAGGTTTACTGTATCCCTCTGATCCTCTTATTGACGATGAAACACAGAAATTCCAACGGAATTAAATAGAAACCCCACAATGCTTACTTAAGTACAAGATGACTAACTCTGCTTACTGGCTATGTTTGAACCATTCCTGTGACACTAGTTATATATTCCGATGTTTCACTTCAGGTTTACTGTATCTCTTGGACCTTCTTATTGACGAAGAAACACAGAAATTGCATCGGAATTAAACACAAAAGGCACAATATCGACTTAAGTACAAAAAGACTGACTCTTCCTACTGTCTATGATTTGAACCATTCCTGTGACACTAGTTATGGATTCCGATGCTTCACTTCATGTTTACTGTATCCCTCTGACCTTCTTATTGCCGGTGAAACACAGAAATTGCATCGGAATTAAGTACAAAAGGCACAATGCCGACATAAGTACAAGAAGACTGACTCTTCCAACTGTCTATGATTTGAACCATTCCTGTGACACTAGTTGTAGATTCCGATGCTCCACTTCAGGTTTACTGTATCCCTCTGACCTTCTTATTGACGATGAAACACAGAAATTGCATCGGAATTAAATAGAAAAGGCACAATGCCGACTTAAGTACTAGAAGACTGACTCTTCTTAATCTCTATGTCATGAGCCATTCCTGTGACACTAGTTATAGATTCCGATACTTCACTCCAGGTTTACTGTATCCCTTGGACCTTCTTATTGACGATGAAACACAGAAATTGCATAGGAATTAAATAGAAAAGGCACAATGCCGACTTAAGTACAAGAAGACTGACACTTCTTACTGACTATGTTTTGAACTATTCCTGTGACACTAGTTATAGATTGCGATGCTTCACTTCAGGTTTACAGTATACCTAGGACCTTCTTATTGACGATGAAACACAGAAATTGCATCGGAAATAAATACAAAAGGCACAATGCCGACTTAAGTACAAGAAGACTGACTCTTCCTACTGTCTATGTTTTGAACCATTCCTGTGACACTAGTTTTGGGATTCCGATGCTTCACTTCAGGTTTACTGTATCCCTCTGACCTTCTTATTGTTGATGAAACACAGAAATTGCATCGGGATTAAATACAAAAGGCACAATGCCGACTTAAGTAGAAGAAGACTGACTCTTCCTACTATCTATGTTTTGAACCATTTCTGTGTTACTAGTTATAGATTCCGATGCTTCACTTCAGGTTTACTGTATCCCTCTGACCTTATTGCCGATGAAACACAGAAATTGCATCGGAATTATATACAAAAGGCACAATGCCGACTTAAGGACAAGAAGACTGACTCTTCTTACTGACTATGTTTTGAACCATTCCTGTGACACTAGTTATAGATTCCGATGCTTCACTTCAGAGTTACTGTTTCCCTTGGACCTTCTTTTTGACGACGAAACACAGATATTGTATTGGAATTAAATACAAATGGCACAATGCCGACTTAAGTACAAGAAGACTGACTTTTCTACTGTCTATGTTTTGAACCATATCTGTGACACTAACTATAGAGTGCGATGCTTCACTTCAGGTTTACTGTATCCATTGGGCCTTCTTATTGACGATGAATCACAGAAATTGCATCGGAATTAAATACAAAAGGCACAATCCCGACTTAAGTACAAGAAGACTGACTCCTCTTACTGTCTGTATATTGAACCATTCCTGTGACACTAGTTATAGATTCCGATGCTTCACTTCAGGTTTACTGTATCCCTCTGACCTTCTTATTGCCGGTGAAACACAAAAATTGCATCGGAATTAAATAAGAAAGGCCCAATGCCAACTTAAGTATAAGAAGACTGACTCTTCTTACTGACTATGTTTTGAACCATTCCTGTGACACTAGTTGTAGATTCCGATGCTCCACTTCCGATTTACTGTATCCCTCTGACCTTCTTATTCACGATGAAACACAGAAATTGCATCGGAATTAATTAGAAAAGGCACAATGCCGACTTAAGTACAAGAAGACTGACTCTTATTACTGTCTATGATTTGAACCATTCCTGTGACACTAGTTGTAGATTCCGATGCTCCACTTCAGGTTTACTGTATCCCTCTGACCTTCTTATTGCCGATGAAACACAGAAATTCCAACGGAATTAAATAGAAACACCACAATGCTTACTTAAGTACAAGATGACTGACTCTTCTTACTGTCTATGATTTGAACCATTCCTGTGACACTAGTTGTAGATTCCGATGCTCCACTTCAGATTTACTGTATCCCTCTGACCTTCTTATTGACGATGAAACACAGAAATTGCATCGGAATTAATTAGAAAAGGCACAATGCCGACTTAAGTACAAGAAGACTGACTCTTCTTACTGTCTATGATTTGAACCATTCGTGTGACACTAGTTGAAGATTACGATGCTTCACTTCTGGTTTACTGCATCCCTCTGACCTTCTTATTGACGATGAAACACAGAAATTGCATCGGAATTAAATACAAAGGGACAATGCCAACTTAAGTACAAGAAGACTGACTCTTCTTACTATCTATGTTTTGAACGATTCCTGTGACACTAGTTATAGATTCCGATGCTTCACTTCAGGTTTACTGTGTCCCTTGGACCTTCTTATTGACGATGAAACACAGAAATTGCATCGGAATTAATTAGAAAAGGCACAATGCCGACTTAAGTACAAGAAGACGGACTCTTCTTACTGTCTATGATTTGAACCATTCCTGTGACACTAGTTGAAGATTACGATACTTCACTTCAGGTTTACTGTATCCCTTGGACCTTCTTATTGACGATGAAACACAGAAATTACATCGGAATTAAATACAAAAGGCACAATGCCGACATAAGTACAAGAAGACTGACTCTTCCAACTGTCTATGTTTTGAACCATTCCTGTGACACTAGTTATCGATTCCGATGCTTCACTTCAGGTTTACGGTACCCCTCTGACCTTCTTATTGACGATGAAAAACAGAAATTGCACCGGAATTAGTTAGAAAAGGCACAATGCCGACTTAAGTACAAGATGACTGACTCTTCTTACAGTCTATGATTTGAACCATTCCTGTGACACTAGTTATAGTTTCCGATTCTTCACTTCAGGTTTACTGTATCCCTTGGACCTTCTTATTGACGATGAAACACAGAAATTGCATCGGAATTAAATACAAAAGGCACAATGCCGACTTAAGTACAAGAGGACTGAATCTTCCTACTGTCTATTATTTGAACCATTCCTGTGACACTAGTTATAGATTCCGATGCATCACTTCTGGTTTACTGTATCCCTTGGACCATCGTATTGACGTTGAAACACAGAAAATCCATCGGAATTAAATACAAAAGGAAAAATGCCGATTTAAGGACAAGAAGTCTGACTCTTCTTACTGTGACACTAGTTATAGATGACGATGCTTCACTTCAGGTTTATTGTATCCCTCTGACCTTCTTATTGCCGATGAAACACAGAAATTGCATCGGAATTAAATAGAAAAGGCACAATGCCGACTTAAGTACTAGAAGACTGACTCTTCTTACTCTCTATGTTATGAACCATTCCTGTGACACTAGTTATAGATTCCGATGCTTCACTCCAGGTTTACTGTATCCCTTAGACCTTCTTATTGACGATGAAACACAGATATTGCATAGGAATTAAATAGAAAAGGCACAATGCCGACTTACGTGCAAGAAGACTGACTCTTCTTACTGACTATGTTTTAAACTATTCCTGTGACACTAGTTATAGATTGCGATGCTTCACTTCAGGTTTACTGTATTCCACTGACCTTGTTATTGACGATGAAACACAGAAATTGCATGGGAATTAAATACAAAGGGACAATGCCAACTTAAGTACAAGAAGACTGACTCTTCTTACTGTCTATGATTTGAACCATTCCTGTGACACTAGTTATAGATTACGATGCTTCACATCAGGTTTACTGTGTACCTTGGACCTTCTTATTGACGATGAAACTCAGAAAATGCACCGGAATTAAATACAAAAGGCACAATGCCGACTTAAGTACAAGAAGACTGACTCTTCTTACTGTCTATGATTTGAACCATTCCTGTGACACTAGTTATAGATTGCGATGCTTCACTTCAGGTTTACTGTATTCCACTGACCTTGTTATTGACGATGAAACACAGAAATTGCATGGGAATTAAATACAAAGGGACAATGCCAACTTAAGTACAAGAAGACTGACACTTCTTACTGTCTATGATTTGAACGATTCCTGTGACACTAGTTATAGATTCCGATGCTTCACTTCAGGGTTACTGTGTCCCTTGGACCTTCTTATTGACGATGAAACACAGAAATCCCGTCGGATTTAAATACAAATGACACAATGCCGACTTAATTACAAGAAGACTGACTCTTCCAACTATCTATGTTTTGAACCATTTCTGTGTTACTAGTTATAGATTCGGATGCTTCACTTCTGGTTTACTGTATCCCTCTGACCTCATTGCCGATGAAACACAGAAATTGCATCGGAATTAAATACAAAAGGACCAATGCCGACTTAAGGACAAGAAGACTGACTCTTCTTACTGACTATGTTTTGAACCATTCCTGTGACACTAGTTATAGATTCCGATGCTTCACTTCAGAGTTACTGTTTCCCTTGGACCTTCTTATTGACGACGAAACACAGAAATTGTATCGGAATTAAATACAAATGGCACAATGCCGACTTAAGTACAAGAAGACTGACTCTTCTACTGTCTATGTTTGAACCATTTCTGTGACACTAGTTATAGAGTGCGATGCTTCACTTCAGGTTTACTGTATCCCTTGGGCCTTCTTATTGACGATGAATCACAGAAATTGCATCGGAATTAAATACAAAAGGCACAATCCCGACTTAAGTACAAGAAGACTGACTCTTCTTACTGTCTGTATATTGAACCATTCCTGTGACACTAGTTATAGATTCCGATGCTTCACTTCAGGTTTACTGTATCCCTCTGACCTTCTTATTGCCGGTGAAACACAGAAATTGCATCGGAATTAAATACGAAAGGCACAATGCCAACTTAAGTATAAGAAGACTGACTCTTCTTACTGACTATGTTTTGAACCATTCCTGTGACACTAGTTGTAGATTCCGATGCTCCACTTCAGATTTACTGTATCCCTCTGACCTTCTTATTGACGATGAAACACAGAAATTGCATCGGAATTAATTAGAAAAGGCACAATGCCGACTTAAGTACAAGAAGACTGACTCTTCTTACTGTCTATGATTTGAACCATTCGTGTGACACTAGTTGAAGATTACGATGCTTCACTTCTGGTTTACTGCATCCCTCTGACCTTCTTATTGCCGGTGAAACACAGAAATTGCATCGGAATTAAATACAAAAGGCACAATGCTGACATAAGTACAAGAAGACTGACTCTTCCAACTGTCTATGCTTTGAACCATTCCTGTGACACTAGTTGTAGATTCCGATGCTCCACTTCAGGTTTACTGTATCCCTCTGACCTTCTTATTGACGATGAAACACAGAAATTGCATCGCAAATAATTAGAAAAGGCACAATGCCGACTTAAGTACAAGAAGACTTACTCTTCTTACTGTCTATGATTTGAACCATTCCTGTGACACTAGTTGAGGATCCCGATGCTTCACTTCAGGTTTACTGTATCCCTCTGATCCTCTTATTGACGATGAAACACAGAAATTCCAACGGAATTAAATAGAAACACCACAATGCTTACTTAAGTACAAGATGACTAACTCTGCTTACTGGCTATGTTTTGAACAATTCCTGTGACACTAGTTATTTATTCCGATGTTTCACTTCAGGTTTACTGTATCTCTTGGACCTTCTTATTGACGAAGAAACACAGAAATTGCATCGGAATTAAACACAAAAGGCACAATGCCGACTTCAGTACAAAAAGACTGACTCTTCCTACTGACTATGATTAGAACCATTCCTGTGACACTAGTTATAGATTCCGATGCTTCACTTCGGGTTTACTGTATCCCTCTGACCTTCTTATTGAGGATGAAACACAGAAATTGCATCGGAATTAAATACAAAAGGCACAATTCCGACTTAAGTACAAGAAGACTGACTCTTCTTACTGTCTATGTTTTGAATCCCTCCTGTGAGACCAGTTTTAGATTCCGATACTTCACCTCAGGTTTACTGTACCCCTTGGACCTTCGTATTCACGATGAAACACAGAGATTGCATCGGAATCAAACACAAAAGGCACAATGCCGACTTAAGTACAATAAGGCTGACACTTCTTACTGTCTATGTTTTGAACCTTTCCTGTGAGACGACTTTTAGATTACGATGCTTCACTTCAGGTTTACTGTTTCCCTTTTACCTTCTTATTGACGATGAAACACAGAAATTGCATCGCAATAAAATCATAAGTCACAATGAAGACCTAAATACAAGAAGACTGACTCATCTTACTGTCTATGCTTTGATCCATTCCTGTGAGACCAGTTTGTAATTCCGATGCTTCATTTCAGGTTTACTGTATCCCTTGGACCTTCTTATTGACGATGAATCGTAGAAATTGCATAGGAATTAAATACGAAAAGCACAATGCCGACTTAAATACAAGAACACTGACCCTTCTCACTGTCTATGATTTGAACCATTCCTGTGACACTAGTTATAGATTCCGATGCTTCACTTCAGGTTTACTGTATCCCTCTGACCTTCGTATTGTCGATGAAACACAGAAATTGCATCGGAATTAAATACAAAAGGCACAATGCCGACTTAAGTACAAGAAGACTGACTCTTCTTACTGACTATGTTTTGAACCATTCCTGTGACACTAGTTATAGATTGCGATGCTTCACTTCAGGTTTACTGTATTCCACTGACCTTCTTATTGACGATGAAACACAGAAATTGCATCGGAATTAAATACAAAGGGACAATGCCAACTTAAGTACAAGAAGACTGACTCTTCTTACTGTCTATGATTTGAACGATTCCTGTGACACTAGTTATAGATTCCGATGCTTCACTTCAGGTTTACTGTGTCCCTTGGACCTTCTTATTGACGATGAAACACAGAAATCCCGTCGGATTTAAATACAAATGACACAATGCAGACTTAAGTACAGGAAGCCTGACTCTTCTTACTGTCTATGTTTTGAACCATTCCTGTGACACTAGTTATAGTTTCCGATTCTTCACTTCAGGTTTACTGTATCCCTTGGACCTTCTTATTGACGATGAAACACAGAAATTGCATCGGAATTAATTAGAAAAGGCACAATGCCGACTTAAGTACAAGAAGACTGACTCTTCTTACTGTCTATGATTTGAACCATTCCTGTGACACTAGTTGAAGATTACGATGCTTCACTTCAGGTTTACTGTATCCCTTGGACATTCTTATTGACGATGAAACACAGAAATTACATCGGAATTAAATACAAAAGGCGCAATGCCGACATAAGTACAAGAAGACTGACTCTTCCAACTGTCTATGTTTTGAACCATTCATGTGACACTAGTTATCGATTCCGATGCTTCACTTCAGGTTTACGGTACCCCTCTGACCTTCTTATTGACGATGAAAAACAGAAATTGCACCGGAATTAGTTAGAAAAGGCACAATGCCGACTTAAGTACAAGATGACTGACTCTTCTTACAGTCTATGATTTGAACCATTCCTGTGACACTAGTTATAGTTTCCGATTCTTCACTTCAGGTTTACTGTATCCCTTGGACCTTCTTATTGACGATGAAACACAGAAATTGCATCGGAATTAAATACAAAAGGCACAATACCGACTTAAGTACAAGAGGACTGAATCTTCCTACTGTCTATTATTTGAACCATTCCTGTGACCCTAGTTATAGATTGCGATGCATCACTTCTGGTTTACTGTATCCCTTGGACCATCTTGTTGACGTTGAAACACAGAAAATCCATCGGAATTAAATACAAAAGGCCAAATGCCGACATAAGAGCATGAAGACCGACTCTTCCTACTGACTATGTGTTGGAACCAATCCTGTGACAATACGAATAGATTACGATGCTTCACTTGAGGTTTACTGTATCCCTTGGACCTTCTTACTGACGATGAAACACAGAAATTGCATCGGAATTAAATACAAAAGGCAAAATGCCGATTTAAGGACAAGAAGACTGACTCTTCTTACTGTGACACTAGTTATAGATGCCGATGCTTCACTTCAGGTTTATTGTATCCCTCTGACCTTCTTATTGCCGATGAAACACAGAAATTGCATCGGAATTAAATAGAAAAGGCACAATGCCGACTTAAGTACTAGAAGACTGACTCTTCTTACTCTCTATGTTATGAACCATTCCTGTGACACTAGTTATAGATTCCGATGCTTCACTCCAGGTTTACTGTATCCCTTAGACCTTCTTATTGACGATGAAACGCAGATATTGCATAGGAATTAAATAGAAAAGGCACAATGCCGACTTACGTGCAAGAAGACTGACTCTTCTTACTGACTATGTTTTGAACTATTCCTGTGACACTAGTTATAGATTACGATGCTTCACATCAGGTTTACTGTATACCTTGGACCTTCTTATTGACGATTAAACTCAGAAAATGCATCGGAATTAAATACAAAAGGCACAATGCCGACTTAGGTACAAGAAGACTGACTCTTCCTACTGTCTATGTTTTGAACCATTCCTGTGACACTAGTGTTGGATTCCGATGCTTCACTTCAGGTTTACTGTATCCCTCTGACCTTCTTATTGTTGATGAATCACAGAAATTGCATCGGGATTAAATACAATAGGCACAATGCCGACTTAAGTACAAGAAGACTGAGTCTTCCTACTATCTATGTTTTGAACCATTCCTGTGACACTAGTTATAGATTCCGATGCTTCACTTCAGGTTTACTGTATACCTCTGACCTTATTGCCGATGAAACACAGAAATTGCATCGGAATTAAATACAAAAGGCACAATGCCGACTTAAGGACAAGAAGACTGTCTCTTCTTACTGGCTATGTTTTGAACCATTCCTGTGACACTAGTTATAGATTCCGATGCTTCACTTCAGAGTTACTGTTTCCCTTGGACCTTCTTATTGACGATGAAACACAGAAATTGTATCGGACGTAAATACAAATGGCACAATGCCGACTTAAGTACAAGAAGACTGACTCTTCTACTGTCTATGTTTTGAACCATTTCTGTGACACTAGTTATAGAGTGCGATGCTTCACTTCAGGTTCACTGTATCCCTTGGGCCTTCTTATTGACGATGAATCACAGAAATTGCATCGGAATTAAATACAAAAGGCACAATCCCGACTTAAGTACAAAAAGACTGACTCTCCTTACTGTCTGCATATTGCACCATTCCTGTGACACTAGTTATAGATTCCGATGCTTCACTTCAGGTTTACTGTATCCCTCTGACCTTCTTATTGCCGTTGAAACACAGAAATTGCATCGGAATTAACCCTGCTGTTCTGTTCACTTTTACTTGACATATATACTGTTCGGGTCAATATGACCCGACCTATCAGAATGCTTTAGAAACATAAATTTTGGTACAGTTTTAGCTATCGACATTGTTGTTCTATTCCAGTACCTTGTTAGTAATAATAATAATAATAATAATAATAATAATAATGGTAATAATAATAATAATAACAATGCATACAACTTTATTGAGGGATATTTTTCATTTAAATATGCACATAAATTTGAAACAACAGACAGTTTCCATTACAGGCATTCAACTTAGAAAGCACTACAGTTTTTCCATACTTCTATTCTTATTGTTGACAGTTTAGACGTAAGTATTGACATTTTCTAACAACAGACAGTTGTCATTACAGATATTCATCTTAGAGCACACTACAGTACAGAACACACTACAGTTTTTTTATTACATTCCAACATAGAAAGCACTACAACTTTAGAATCCTCTCTTCTTACTGATTGTAGTTTAGGCACAAGTATTCACATAAATTTGAAACAACAGAATTTTCAATACAATCATCTTATAAAATACTACAGTTCTTTTCTTACTGCTTGCACTGTGGACACAAGTAGGTTACATGTTTCTTGCAAATATGTTTACTACATTTTCCACACACCATGTTTGTTTTATTGTCATTACTTGATGGACAGAACTTACAGCGTGCACGTTTTGTAGATTTTCTTGTTGTTACCGATTCTGACACACCACCCACATCATTCGGGTTTTGGATGCTTGTGACCATTCTCAAAGAATCTTCTGTTCTTGGGAAATGCGTTCTTGATGCAATATGTTCTTTTATCAGTGACTTTCCAAGTTCCTCCAAGAATATTCTCCTTCTAGTCAATTTGCTTGCATTCCAATTAGGGTCAACCGAAATCCACAAAACGTATGCATTATAAGCAGAAACATCAAGAATATTGTAGAAAACTATCATTGGCCACCTATTACTTTTTCGTTTGCATGTATATGTACCTAATAACTGATCAAGCGTGTCTACAGCACCTTTGGTTGAATTATAGTCCAAAATCATTTTTGGCTTCTTATCAGCCCTGTCACTGATTTCCGCATCATGGTGGAGAGTGCTCATAAGTACAACATTCTTGTGTCTCTTAGGAATATAATTAACCACAGTAGTGTCATTTGTGAAGTAAAATGAAGAGCTGTGTACCTCCTTGTTGGTCATTTTGTGTGGAAGCTCCGGCTTATTTTTCCGTATAGTTCCCAACATAGTCAATTTCCTTTTCAGAAGCAGCTGCCCCAAATTGTACGACGTAAAAAAGTTGTCACACGTGATATTCTGACCACGTAACTCAGAAGTGAGATCAGATACCACCCTCATTCCCTGATTTCTTTCTGGTGCCGCTCCACTCACCTTTCCTGTATAAATTTGGGCTTTCAGTACGTATGAAGTTTTGCTGTCACACATGGTCCATATTTTGATCCCATATTTTGCCGGTTTACTTGGGATATACTGCTTGAATGGACAGCGACCTCTAAATGCTACTAACTGCTCGTCAACAGTAACATTTTCTCCTGGATTATACAGTTTAGGAAGGACCTCTACCCACTTCTCCCAAATACTACGAATTGCGGCAAGTTTGTCAGTACGTCGTCTTTCCTCTCTAGTAGATTTCTTGTCAAATCGCAGGACACGTGATATCTTACAGAATGTTTCATGAGACATGGTTGCTCGAAATATGTTTCGCCCAGTATCTTTATCCCACAAACTTTTTGTAGACTCCCCATGAGATCGATATACACCCGCTAGGAGTAAGAGTCCTAAGTATGCATGGAAAACAGAACCATCAATATCTGTCCACTGTTCACCATAAACTCGCTGCCCTTCAATATTTGTCATCTCTATTATTTCATTTTGAAGCGCTGTGTGAAATACTGCTTCAAATGAACATTTTACATCAGATATTCTGCTGACTGCATACCTGGTAACTCCTGGGGTACTCTTGATGATGTTCGAAGCTGGTAGGCGACCATGTTGTGCTGGTGGATGCAACTGCCATTCTATATTCCCATTTTTAGAAAGAAAAGTCTCTACACTATTTTGTATGGGCTGTGGACTGTCGTAACTGTCATCGGAACACTCGCTTTCAGATGCATTGCTGATGTGATCTTCAAACTCAGAAAGTGATCCTTCATCTGGTGAGGCATTTACTATTTCTTCCAACTCACGATCATTCAATGGTCTCATCGCCATGGTGTCACAAGTCAAACTGGGCAGAAACAAAGCATTCCAATTATTGAGAACTGCCAATTATTATTTCCTGGGGAAAGCAACAAACAAGCCCATTGTTGTGAACGCATGGAGCTTTAGGTGATTGTTGAGAGTAAGTTGGAATGATGCAGTCACTATTCCCACACAACACAACAAAAATAATTTTCGCCATTTCCAGATTTTAGAAATAAATACGAGTTACACTAAACATATTTGTGTCGGGTCATTATGACCCGAACATTACATATGCAACTATTACAGTTGAAGCCCAAACTTCTTAAACTTTTTTAAAACCTTTTAAAACACATGCTGCTCATCCATTTTCAGACAAAGTCACAAAGTTTCATAAATATATATTGGTATTTACATAATGTAAAATAACGTTCATATTCGTTTCGGGTCATATAGACCCGAACAGAACAGCAGGGTTAAATACGAAAGGCACAATGCAAACTTAAGTACAAGAAGACTGACTCTTCTGACTGACTATGTTTTGAACCATTCCTGTGACACTACTTGTAGATTCCGATGCTCCACTTCAGATTTACTGTATCACTCTGACCTTCTTATTGACGATGAAACACAGAAATTGCATCGGAATTAATTAGAAAAGGCACAATGCCGACTTAAGTACAAGAAGACTGACTCTTCTTACTGTCTATGATTTGAACCATTCCTGTGACACTAGTTGAAGATTACGATGCTTCACTTCAGGTTTACTGTATCCCTTGGACCTTCTTATTGACAATGAAACACAGAATTTACATCGGAATTAAATACAAAAGGCACAATGCCGACATAAGTACAAGAAGACTGACTCTTCCAACTGTCTATGTTTTGAACCATTCCTGTGACACTAGTTATCGATTCCGATGCTACACTTCCGGTTTACGGTACCCCTCTGACCTTCTTATTGACGATGAAACACAGAATTTGCATCGGAACTAGTTAGAAAAGGCACAATGCCGACTTAAGTACAAGAAGACTGACTCTTCTTACAGTCTATGTTTTGAACCATTCCTGTGAAACTAGTTATAGTTTCCGATTCTTCACTTCAGGTTTACTGTATCCCTTGGACCTTCTTATTGACGATGAAACACAGAAATTGCATCGGAAGTAAATACAAAAGGCACAATGCCGACTTAAGTACAAGAAGACTGAATCTTCCTACTGTCTATGATTTGAACCATTCCTGTGACACTAGTTATAGATTCCGATGCTTCACTTCAGGTTTACTGTATCCCTTGGACCATCTTATTGACGTTGAAACACAGAAAATCCATCGGAATTAAATACAAAAGGCCAAATGCCGACATAAGAGCATGACGACCGACTCTTCCTACTGACTATGTTTTGAACCATTCCTGTGACACTATGTATAGATTCCGATGCTTCACTTGAGGTTTACTGTATCCCTTGGACCTTCTTATTGACGATGAAACACAGAAATTGCATCGGAATTAAATACAAAAGGCAATATGCCGATTTAAGGACAAGAAGACTGACTCTTCTTACTGTGACACTAGTTATAGATGCGGATGCTTCACTTCAGGTTTATTGTATCCCTCTGACCTTCTTATTGCCGATGAAACACGGAAATTGCATCGGAATTAAATAGAAAAGGCACAATGCCGACTTAAGTACTAGAAGACTGACTCTTCTTACTCTCTATGTTATGAACCATTCCTGTGACACTAGTTATAGATTCCGATGCTTCACTCCAGGTTTACTGTATACCTTAGACCTTCTTATTGACGATGAAACACAGATATTGCATAGGAATTAAATAGAAAAGGCACAATGCCGACTTAAGTACAAGAAGACTGACTCTTCTTACTGACTATGTTTTGAACTATTCCTGTGACACTAGTTATAGATTACGATGCTTCACATCAGGTTTACTGTATACCTTGGACCTTCTTATTGACGATGAAACTCAGAAAATGCATCGGAATTAAATACAAAAGGCACAATGCCGACTTAAGTACAAGAAGACTGACTCTTCCTACTGTCTATGTTTTGAACCATTCCTGTGACACTAGTTTTGGATTCCGATGCTTCACTTCAGGTTTACTGTATCCCTCTGACCTTCTTATTGTTGATGAATCACAGAAATTGCATCGGGATTAAATACAATAGGCACAATGCCGACTTAAGTACAAGAAGACTGACTCTTCCTACTATCTATGTTTTGAACCATTCCTGTGACACTAGTTACAGATTCCGATGCTTCACTTCAGGTTTACTGTATACCTCTGACCTTATTGCCGATGAAACACAGAAATTGCATCGGAATTAAATACAAAAGGCACAATGCCGACTTAAGGACAAGAAGACTGTCTCTTCTTACTGGCTATGTTTTGAACCATTCCTGTGACACTAGTTATAGATTCCGATGCTTCACTTCAGAGTTACTGTTTCGCCTGGACCTTCTTATTGACGATGAAACACAGAAATTGTATCGGACGTAAATACAAATGGCACAATGCCGACTTAAGTACAAGAAGACTGACTCTTCTACTGTCTATGTTTTGAACCATTTCTGTGACTCTAGTTATAGAGTGCGATGCTTCACTTCAGGTTTACTGTATCCCTTGGGCCTTCTTATTGACGATGAATCACAGACATTGCATCGGAATTAAATACAAAAGGCACAATCCCGACTTAAGTACAAGAAGACTGAATCTTCTTACTGTCTGTATATTGAAGCATTCCTGTGACACTAGTTATAGATTCCGATGCTTCACTTCAGGTTTACTGTATCCCTCTGACCTTCGTATTGCCGTTGAAACACAGAAATAGCATCGGAATTAAATACGAAAGGCACAATGCAAACTTAAGTACAAGCAGACTGACTCTTCTTACTGACTATGTTTTGAACCATTCCTGTGACACTAGTTGTAGATTCCGATGCTCCACTTCAGGTTTACTGTATCCCTCTGACCTTTTTCTTGACGATGAAACACAGAAATTGCATCGGAATTAATTAGAAAAGGCTCAATGCCGACTTAAGTACAAGAAGACTGACTCTTCTTACTGTCTATGATTTGAACCATTCCTGTGACACTAGTTGAAGATTACGATGCTTCACTTCAGGTTTGCTGTATCCCTTGGACCTTCTTATTGACGATGAAACTCAGAATTTACATCGGAATTAAATACAAAAGGCACAATGCCGACATAAGTACAAGAAGACTGACTCTTCCAACTGTCTATGTTTTGAACCATTCCTGTGACACTAGTTATCGATTCCGATGCTACACTTCCGGTTTACGGTACCCCTCTGACCTTCTTATTGACGATGAAACACAGAAATTGCATCGGAACTAGTTAGAAAAGGCACAATGCCGACTTAAGTACAAGAAGACTGACTCTTCTTACAGTCTATGTTTTGAACCATTCCTGTGACACTAGTTATAGTGTCCGATTCTTCACTTCAGGTTTACTGTATCCCTTGGACCTTCTTATTGACGATGAAACACAGAAATTGCATCGGAATTAAATACAAAAGGCACAATGCCGACTTAAGTACAAGAAGACTGAATCTTCCTACTGTCTATGATTTGAACCATTCCTGTGACACTAGTTATAGATTCCGATGCTTCACTTCAGGTTTACTGTATCCCTTGGACCATCTTATTGACGTTGAAACACAGAAAATCCATCGGAATTAAATACAAAAGGCCAAAAGCCGACATAAGAGCATGACGACCGACTCTTCCTACTGACTGTGTTTTGAACCATTCCTGTGACACTAGTTATAGATTACGATGCTTCACTTCAGGTTTACTGTATACCTTGGACCTTCTTAGTGACGATGAAACACAGAAATTGCATCGGAATTAAATACAAAAGGCACAATGCCGACTTAAGTAAAAGAAGACTGACTCTTCCTACTGTCTATGTTTTGAACCATTCCTGTGACACTAGTTTTGGATTCCGATGCTTCACTTCAGGTTTACTGTATCCCTCTGACCTTCTTATTGTTGATGAAACACAGAAATTGCATCGGGATGAAATACAAAAGGCACAATGCCGACTTAAGTACAAGAAGACTGACTCTTCTACTATCTATGTTTTGAACCATTTCTGTGACACTAGCTATAGAGTGCGATGCTTCACTTCAGGTTTACTGTATACTTTGGGCCTTCTTATTGACGATGAATCTTAGAAATTGCATCGGAATTAAATACAAAAGGCACAATCCCGACTTAAGTACAAGAAGACTGACTCTTCATACTGTCTGTATATTGAACCACTCCTGTGACACTAGTTATAGATTCCGATGCTTCACTTCAGGTTTACTGTATCCCTCTGACCCTCTTATTGCCGGTGAAACAGAGAAATTGCATCGGAATTAAATACGAAAGGCACAATGCCGACTTAAGTACAAGAAGACTGACTCTTCTTACTGACTATGTTTTGAACCATTCCTGTGACACTAATAATAGATTCCGATGCTTCACTTCAGGTTTACGGTACCCCTCTGTACTTATTATTGCCGATGAAACACAGAAATTGCATCGGAATTAATTAGAAAAGCCACAATGCCGACTTAAGTACAAGAGGACTGACTCTTCTTACTGTCTATGATTTGAACCATTCCTGTGACACTAGTTGAAGATTACGATGCTTCACTTCAGGTTTACTGTATCCCTCTGACCTTCTTATTGCCCGTGAAACACAGAAATTGCATCGGAAACAAATACAAAAGGCACAATGCCGACATAAGTACAAGAAGACTGACTCTTCCAACTGTCTATGTTTTGAACCATTCCTGTGACACTAGTTGTAGATTCCGATGCTCCACTTCAGGTTTACTGTATCCCTCTGACCTTCTTATTGACGATGAAACACAGAAATTGCATCGGAATTAAATAGAAAAGGCACAATGCCGACTTAAGTACTAGAAGACTGACTCTTCTTACTCTCTATGTAATGAACCATTCCTGTGACACTAGTTATAGGTTCCGATGCTTCACTCCAGGTTTACTGTATCCCTTGGACCTTCTTATTGACGATGAAACACAGAAATTGCATAGCAATTAAATAGAAAAGGCACAATGCCGACTTAAGTACAAGAGGACTGACTCTTCTTACTGACTATGTTTTGAACTATTCCTGTGACACTAGTTATAGATTGCGATGCTTCACTTCAGGTTTACTGTATACCTTGGACCTTCTTATTGACGATGAAACACAGAAATTGCATCGGAATTAAATACAAAAGCACAATGCCGACTTAAGGACAAGAAGACTGACTCTTCTTACTGACTATGATTTGAACCATTCCTGTGTCACTAGTTATATATTCCGATGCATCACTTCAGAGTTACTGTTTCCCTGGGACCTTATTGACGATGAAACACAGAAATTGTATCGGAATTAAATACAAATGGCACAATGCCGACTTAAGTACAAGAAGACTGACTCTTCTTACTGTCTGTACATTGAACCATTCCTGTGACACTAGTTATAGATTCCGATGCTTCACTTCAGGTTTACTGTATCCCTCTGACCTTCTTATTGCCGGTGAAACACAGAAATTGCATCGGAATTAAATACGAAAGGCACAATGCCGACTTAACTACAAGAAGACTGACTCTTCTTACTGACTATGCTTTGAACCATTCCTGTGACACTAGTTATAGATTCCGATGCTTAACTTCAGGATTACTGTATCCCTCTGACCTTCTTAGTGACGATGAAACATAGAAATTGAATCGGAATTAAATAGAAAAGGCACAATGCCGAATTAAGTACAAGGTGACTGACTCTTCTTACTGTCTATTTTTGAGCCATTCCTGTGACACTAGTTATAGACTCCGATGCACCACTCCAGGTTTACTGTATCAATTGGACCTTCTTATTGACGATGAATCACAGAAATTGCATCGGAATCAAATACAAAAGGCACAATGCTGACTTAAGTAAGAGAAGTCCGACTCTTCTTACTGTCTATGATTTGAACCATTCCTTTGACCCTAGTTATAGATTCCGATGCTTCACTCCAGGTTTACTGTATCCCTCTGACCTTATTGCCGATGAAACACAGAAATTGCATCGGAATTAAATACAAATGGCACAAAGCCGACTTAAGTACAAGAAGACTGACTCTTCTACTGTCTATGTTTTGAACCATTTCTGTGACACTAGTTGTAGAGTGCGATGCTTCACTTCTGGTTTACTGGATCCCTTGGGCCTTCGTATCTCGATGAATCACAGAAACTGCATCGGAATTAAATACAAATGGCACAATGCCGACATAAGTACAAGAAGACTGTCTCTTCTTACTGTCTGTATATTGTACCATTCTGTGACACTAGTTATAGATTCCGATGCTTCACTTCAGGTTTACTGTATCCCTCTGACCTTCTTATTGACGATGAAACACAGAAATTGCATCGGAATTAATTAGAAAAGGCACAATGCCGACTTAAGTACAAGAAGACTGACTCTTCTTACTGTCTATGATTTGAACCATACCTGTGACACTGGTTGAAGATTACGATGCTTCACTTCAGGTTTACTGTATCCCTTGGACCTTCTTATTGACGATGAAACACAGAAATTACATCGGAATTAAATACAAAAGCACAATGCCGACATAAGTACAAGAAGACTGACTCTTCCAACTGGCTATGTTTTGAACCATTCCTGTGACACTAGTTACAGATTCCGATGCTTCACTTCAGGTTTACGGTACACCTCTGACCTTCTTATTGCCGATGAAACACAGAAATTGCATCGGAATTAATTAGAAAAGGCACAATGCCGACTTATGTACAAGAGGACTGACTCTTCTTACTGACTATGATTTGAACAGTTCCTGTGACACTAGTTGAAGATTACGATGCTTCACTTCAGGTTTATTGTATCCCTCTGACCTTCTTATTGACGATGAAACACAGAAATTGTATAGGAATTAAATACGAAAGGCACAATGCCAACTTAAGTACACGAAGACTGACTCCTCTTACTGACTATGCTTTGAACCATTCCTGTGACACTAGTTATAGAGTGCGATGCTTCACTTAAGGTTTACTGTATCCGTTGGGCCTTCTTATTGACGATGAATCACAGATATTGAATCGGAATGAAACACAAAAGGCACAATCCCGACTTAAGTACAAGAAGACTGACTCTTCTTACTGTCTGTATATTGAACCATTCCTGTGACACTAGTTATAGATTCCGATGCTTCACTTCAGGTTTACTGTATCCCTCTGACCTTCTTATTGCCGGTGAAACACAAAATTTGCATCGGAATTAAATACAAAAGGCACAATGCCGACATAAGTACAAGAAGACTGACCCTTCCAACTGTCTATGTTTTGAACCATTCCTGTGACGCTAGTTGTAGATTCCGATGCTCCACTTCAGGTTTACTGTATCCCTCTGACCTTCTTATTGACGATGAAACACAGAAATTGCATCGGAATTAATTAGAAAAGGCACAATGCCGACTTAAGTACAAGAAGACTGACTCTTCTTACTGTCTATGACTTGAACCATTCATGTGACACTAGTTGAAGATTACGATGCTTCACTTCAGGTTTATTGTATCCCTCTGACCTTCTTATTGCCGGTGAAACACAGAAATTGCATCGGAATTAAATACGAAAGGCACAATGCCGACTTAACTACAAGAAGACTGACTCTTCTTACTGACTATGCTTTGAACCATTCCTGTGACACTAGTTATAGATTCCGATGCTTAACTTCAGGATTACTGTATCCCTCTGACCTTCTTAGTGACGATGAGACATAGAAATTGAATCGGAATTAAATAGAAAAGGCACAATGCCGAATTAAGTACAAGGTGACTGACTCTTCTTACTGTCTATTTTTGAACCACTCCTGTGACACTAGTTATAGACTCCGATGCATCACTCCAGGTTTACTGTATCCCTTGGACCTTCTTATTGACGATGAAACACAGAAATTGCATCGGAATCAAGTACAAAAGGCAAAATGCTGACTTAAGTAAGAGAAGACTGACTCTTCTTACTGCCTATGATTTGAACCATTCCTGTGACCCTAGTTATAGATTCCGATGCTTCACTCCAGGTTTACTGTATCCCTCTGACCCTCTTATTGACGATGAAGCACAGAAATTGCTTCAGAATTAAATAGAAAATGCACAATGATGACCAAAGTACAAGAAGACAGACTCTTCTTACTGACTATGTTTTGAACTATTCCTGTGACACTAGTTATAGATTGCGATGCTTCACTTCAGGTTACTGTATACCTTGGACCATCTTATTGACGATGAAACACAGAAATTGCATCGGAATTAAATACAAAAGGCACAATGCCGACTTAAGTACAAGAAGACTGACTCTTCCTACTGTCTGTGTTTTGAACCATTCCTGTGACACTAGTTTTGGATTCCGATGCTTCACTTCAGGTTTACTGTATCCCTCTGACCTTCTTATTGTTGATGAAACACAGAAATTGCATCGTGATTAAATACAGAAGGCACAATGCCGACTTAAGTACAAGAAGACTGACTCTTCCTACTATCTATGTTTTGAACCATTCCTGTGACACTAGTTATAGATTCCGATGCTTCACTTCAGGTTTACTGTATCCCTCTGACCTTCTTATTGACGATGAAACACAGAAATTGCATCGGAATTAATTAGAAAAGGCACAATGCCGACTTAAGTACAAGAAGACTGACTCTTCTTACTGTCTATGATTTGAACCATTCCTGTGACACTAGTTGAAGATTACGATGCTTCACTTCAGGTTTACTGTATCCCTCTGATCTTCTTATTGCCGGTGAAACACAAAATTTCCATCGGAATTAAATACAAAAGGCACAATGCCGACATAAGTACAAGAAGACTGACCCTTCCAACTGTCTATGTTTTGAACCATTCCTGTGACGCTAGTTGTAGATTCCGATGCTCCACTTCAGGTTTACTGTATCCCTCTGACCTTCTTATTGACGATGAAACACAGAAATTGCATCGGAATTAATTAGAAAAGGCACAATGCCGACTTAAGTACAAGAAGACTGACTCTTCTTACTGTCTATGACTTGAACCATTCATGTGACACTAGTTGAAGATTACGATGCATCACTTCAGGTTTATTGTATCCCTCTGACCTTCTTATTGCCGGTGAAACACAGAAATTGCATCGGAATTAAATACGAAAGGCACAATGCCGACTTAACTACAAGAAGACTGACTCTTCTTACTGACTATGCTTTGAACCATTCCTGTGACACTAGTTATAGATTCCGATGCTTAACTTCAGGATTACTGTATCCCTCTGACCTTCTTAGTGACGATGAGACATAGAAATTGAATCGGAATTAAATAGAAAAGGCACAATGCCGAATTAAGTACAAGGTGACTGACTCTTCTTACTGTCTATTTTTGAACCACTCCTGTGACACTAGTTATAGACTCCGATGCATCACTCCAGGTTTACTGTATCCCTTGGACCTTCTTATTGACGATGAAACACAGAAATTGCATCGGAATCAAGTACAAAAGGCACAATGCTGACTTAAGTAAGAGAAGACTGACTCTTCTTACTGCCTATGATTTGAACCATTCCTGTGACCCTAGTTATAGATTCCGATGCTTCACTCCAGGTTTACTGTATCCCTCTGACCCTCTTATTGACGATGAAGCACAGAAATTGCTTCAGAATTAAATAGAAAATGCACAATGATGACTAAAGTACAAGAAGACAGACTCTTCTTACTGACTATGTTTTGAACTATTCCTGTGACACTAGTTATAGATTGCGATGCTTCACTTCAGGTTACTGTATACCTTGGACCATCTTATTGACGATGAAACACAGAAATTGCATCGGAATTAAATACAAAAGGCACAATGCCGACTTAAGTACAAGAAGACTGACTCTTCCTACTGTCTGTGTTTTGAACTATTCCTGTGACACTAGTTTTGGATTCCGATGCTTCACTTCAGGTTTACTGTATCCCTCTGACCTTCTTATTGTTGATGAAACACAGAAATTGCATCGTGATTAAATACAGAAGGCACATTGCCGACTTAAGTACAAGAAGACTGACTCTTCCTACTATCTATGTTTTGAACCATTCCTGTGACACTAGTTATAGATTCCGATGCTTCACTTCAGGCTTACTGTATCCCTCTGACCTTATTGCCGATGAAACACAGAAATTGCATCGGAATTAAACACAAATGGCACAAAGCCGACTTAAGTACAAGAAGACTGACCCTTCTACTGTCTATGTTTTGAACTATTCCTGTGACACTAGTTATAGATTCCGATGCTTTACTTCAGGTTTACTGTATCCCTCTGATCTTCTTATTGCCGGTGAAACACAGAAATTGCATCGGAATTAAATACAAAAGGCACAATGCCGACTACAGTACAAGAAGACTGACTCTTCTTACAGTCTATGTTTTGAACCATTACTGTGACTCTAGTTATAGATTTCGGTGCTTCACTCCAGGTTTACTGTTTCCCTTGGACCTTCTTATTGACGATGAAACACAGGAATTGCATCAGAATGAAATAGAAAAGGCACAATGCCGAGTAAGTACAAGAAGACTGACGCTTCTTACTGACTATGTTTGAACCATTCAGGTGACACTACTTAATGATTCCGATGCTTCACTTCAGGTTTGCTGTATCCCTTGGACCTTCTTATTGACGATGAAACACAGATATTGCATTGGAATTAAAAAGAAAAGTAGCAATGCCGACTTAATTGCAAGAAGACAGACTCTTCTTACTGTTTATGTTTTGAACCATTCCAGTGACACTAGTTATAGATTCCGATGCTTCACTACAGGTTTACTGTATCCCTTGGACCTACTTATTGACGATGAAACACAGAAATTGCATCGGAATTAAATACAAAAGGCACAATGCCGACTAAAGTACAAGAAGACTGACTCTTCTTACAGTCTATGTTTTGAACCATTCCTGTGACACTAGTTATAGATTCCGGTGCTTCACTTCAGGTTTACTGTATCCCTCTGAACTTTTTATTGACGATGAAACACAGAAACTGCATCGGAATTAAATACAAAAGGCTCAATGCTGGCTTAACTACAAGAAGACTGCCTCTTCTTACTGACTATGTTTTGAACCATTCTTGTGACACTAGTTATAGGTTCCGATGATTCACTCCAGGTTTACTGTATCCCTTGGACCTTCTTATTGCCGGTGAAACACAGAACTTGCATCGGAATTAAATACGAAAGACACAATGCCGACATAAGTACAAGAAGACTGACTCTTCCAACTGTCTATGTTTGAACCATTCCTGTGACACTAGTTGTAGATTCCGATGCTCCACTTCAGGTTTACTGTATCCCTCTGGCCTTCTTATTGACGATGAAACACAGAAATTGCATCGGAATTAATTAGAAAAGGCACAATGCCGACCTAAGTACAAGAAGACTGACTCTTCTTACTGTCTATGATTTGAACCATTCCTGTGACACTAGTTGAAGATTACCATGCTTCACTTCAGGTTTACTGTATCCCTCTGACCTTCTTATTGCCGGTGAAACACAGAAATTGCATCGGAATTAAATACGAAAGGCACAATGCCGACTTAACTACAAGAGGACTAACTCTTCTTACTGACTATGCTTTGAACCATTCCTGTGACACTAGTTATGGATTCCGATGTTTAACTTCAGGATTACTGTATCCCTCTGACCTTCTTAGTGACGATGAAACAGAAATTGCATCGGAATTAAATAGAAAAGGCACAATGCCGAATTAAGTACAAGGAGACTGACTCTTCTTACTGTCTATTTTTGAACCATTCCTGTGACACTAGTTATAGACTCCGATGCATCACTCCAGGTTTACTGTATCCCTTGGATCTTCTTATTGACGATAAAACACAGAAATTGCATCGGAATCAAGTACAAAAGGCACAATGCTGACTTAAGTAAGAGAAGTCTGACTCTTCTTACTGACTATGATTTGAACCATTCCTCTGACCCTAGTTATAGATTCCGATGCTTCACTCCAGGTTTACTGTTTCCCTTGGACCTTCTTATTGACGATGAAGCACAGAAATTGCTTCAGAATTAAATAGAAAATGCACAATGATGACTAAAGTACAAGAAGACAGACTCTTCTTACTGACTATGTTTTGAACTATTCCTGTGACACTAGTTATAGATTGCGATGATTCACTTCAGATTACTGTATACCTTGGACCTTCTTATTGGCGATGAAACACAGAAATTGCATCGGAATTAAATACAAAAGGCACAATGCCGACTTAAGTACAAGGAGACTGACTCTTCTTACTGTCTATGATTTGAACCATTCCTGTGACACTAGTTGAAGATTACGATGCTTCACTTCAGGTTTACTGTATCCCTCTGATCTTCTTATTGCCGGTGAAACACAAAAATTGCATCGGAATTAAATACAAAAGGCACAATGCCGACATAAGTACAAGAAGACTGACCCTTCCAACTGTCTATGATTTGAACCATTCCTGTGACACTAGTTGTAGATTCCGATGCTCCACTTCAGGTTTACTGTATCCCTCTGACCTTCTTATTGACGATGAAACACAGAAATTGCATCGGTATTAATTAGAAAAGGCACAATGACGACTTAAGTACAAGAAGACTGACTCTTCTTACTCTCTATGATTTGAACCATTCCTGTGACACTAGTTGAAGATTACGATGCTTCACTTCAGGTTTATTGTATCCCTCTGACCTTCTTATTGCCGGTGAAACACAGAAATTGCATCGGAATTAAATACGAAATGCACAATGCCGACTTAACTACAAGAAGACTGACTCTTCTTACTGACTATGCTTTGAACCATTCCTGTGACACTAGTTATAGATTCCGATGCTTAACTTCAGGATTACTGTATCCCTCTGACCTTCTTAGTGACGATGAAACACAGAAATTGAATCGGAATTAAATAGAAAAGGCACAATGCCGAATTAAGTACAAGGTGACTGACTCTTCTTACTGTCTATTTTTGAACCATTCCTGTGACACTAGTTATGGACTCCGATGCATCACTCCAGGTTTACTGTATCCCTTGGACCTTCTTATTGACGATGAAACACAGAAATTGCATCGGAATCAAGTACAAAAGGCACAATGCTGACTTAAGTATGAGAAGTCTGACTCTTCTTACTGCCTATGATTTTAACCATTCCTGTGACCCTAGTTATAGATTCCGATGCTTCACTCCAGGTTTACTGTATCCCTCTGACCCTCTTATTGACGATGAAGCACAGAAATTGCTTCAGAATTAAATAGAACATGAACAATGATGACTAAAGTACAAGGAGACTGACTCTTCTTACTGACTATGTTTTGAACTATTCCTGTGACACTAGTTATAGATTGCGATGCTTCACTTCAGGTTACTGTATACCTTGGACCTTCTTATTGACGATGAAACACAGAAATTGCATCGGAATTAAATACAAAAGGCACAATGCCGACTTAAGTACAAGAAGACTGACTCTTCCTACTGTCTATGTTTTGAACTATTCCTGTGACACTAGTTTTGGATTCCGATGCTTCACTTGAGGTTTACTGTATCCCTCTGACCTTCTTATTCTTGATGAAACACAGAAATTGCATCGTGATTAAATACAAAAGGCACAATGCCGACTTAAGTACAAGAAGACTGACTCTTCCTACTATCTATGTTTTGAACCATTCCTGTGACACTAGTTATAGATTCCGATGCTTCACTTCAGGTTTACTGTATCCCTCTGACCTTATTGCCGATGAAACACAGAAATTGCATCGGTATTAAATACAAATGGCACAAAGCCGACTTAAGTACAAGAAGACTGACCCTTCTACTGTCTATGTTTTGAACCATTTCTGTGACACTAGTTATAGAGTGCGATGCTTCACTTCAGGTTTACTGTATCCCTTGGGCCTTCTTATTGACGATGAATCACAGAAATTGCATCGGAATTAAATACAAAAGGCACAATGCCGACTTAAGTACAAGAAGACTGACTCTTCTTACTGTCTGTATATTGTACCATTCTGTGACACTAGTTATAGATTCCGATGCTTCACTACAGGTTTACTGTATCCCTCTGACCTTCTTATTGCCGGTGAAACACAGAAATTGCATCGGAATTAAATACAAAAGGCACAATGCCGACTACAGTACAAGAAGACTGACACTTCTTACTGTCTATGTTTTGAACCATTCCTGTGACTCTAGTTATACATTCCGATGCATCACTCCAGGTTTACTGTATCCCTTGGACCTTCTTATTGACGATGAAACACAGGAATTGCATCAGAATGAAATAGAAAAGGCACAATGACGACTTAAGTACAAGAAGAGTGACGCTTCTTACTGACTATGTTTGAACCATTCCTGTGACACTACTTAATGATTCCGATGCGTCACTTCAGGTTTACTGTATCCCTTGGACCTTCTTATTGACGATGAAACACAGATATTGCATTGGAATTAAATAGAAAAGGAGCAATGCCGACTTAATTGCAAGAAGACAGACTCTTCTTACTGTTTATGTTTTGAACCATTCCAGTGACACTTGTTATAGATTCCGATGCTTCACTACAGGTTTACTGTATCCCTTGGACCTACTTATTGACGATGAAACACAGATATTGCATCGGAATTAAATACAAAAGGCACAATGCCGACTAAAGTACAAGAAGACTGACTCTTCTTACAGTCTATGTTTTGAACCATTCCTGTGACACTAGTTATAGATTCCGATGCTTCATTTCAGGTTTACTGTAACCCTCTGACCTTCTTATTGCCGGTGAAACACAAAAATTGCATCGGAATTAAATACGAAAGACACAATGCCGACATAAGTACAAGATGACTGACTCTTCCAACTGTCTATGTTTTGAACCTATCCTGTGACACTAGTTGTAGATTCCGATGCTCCACTTCAGATTTACTGTATCCCTCTGGCCTTCTTATTGACGATGAAACACAGAAATTGCATCGGAATTAATTAGATAAGGCACAATGCCGACCTAAGTACAAGAAGACTGTCACTTCTTACTGTCTATGATTTGAACCATTCCTGTGACACTAGTTGAAGATTACGATGCTTCACTTCAGGTTTACTGTATTCCTCTGACCTTCTTATTGCCGGTGAAACACAGAAATTGCATCGGAATTAAATACGAAAGGCACAATGCCGACTTAACTACAAGAAGACTGCCTCTTCTTACTGACTATGTTTTGAACCATTCTTGTGACTCTAGTTATGGATTCCGATGATTCACTCCAGGTTTACTGTATCCCTTGGACCTTCTTATTGACGAAGAAACACAGAACTTGCATCGGAATTAAATACAAAAGGCACAATGCCGACTTTAGTTCAAGAAGACTGACTCTTCTTACTGTCTATGTTTGGAACCATTCCTGTGACTCTAGTTATAGATTCCGATGCTTCATTTCAGGTTTACTGTATCCCTCTGACCTTCTTATTGCCGGTGAAACACAGAAATTGCATCGGAATTAAATACGAAAGACACAATGCCGACATAAGTACAAGAAGACTGACTCTTCCAACTGTCTATGTTTTGAACCATTCCTGTGACACTAGTTGTAGATTCCGATGCTCCACTTCAGATTTAATGTATCCCTCTGGCCTTCTTATTGACGATGAAACACAGAAATTGCATCGGAATTAATTAGAAAAGGCACAATGCCGACTTAAGTACAAGAAGACTGACTCTTCTTACTGTCTATGATTTGAACCATTCCTGTGACACTAGTTGAAGATTACGATGCTTCACTTCAGGTTTACTGTATTCCTCTGACCTTCTTATTGCCGGTGAAACACAGAAATTGCATCGGAATTAAATACGAAAGGCACAATGCCGACTTAACTACAAGAGGACTAACTCTTCTTACTGACTATGCTTTGAACCATTCCTGTGACACTAGTTATAGATTCCGATGCTTAACTTCAGGATTACTGTATCCCTCTGACCTTCTTAGTGACGATGAAACACAGAAATTGCATCGGAATTAAATAGAAAATGCACAATGCCGAATTTAGTACAAGGAGACTGACTCTTCTTACTGTCTATTTTTGAACCATTCCTGTGACACTAGTTATAGACTCCGATGAATCACTCCAGGTTTACTGTAACCCTTGGACCTTCTTATTGACGAAGAAACACAGAAATTGCATCGGAATTAAATACAAAAGGTTCAATGCCGACTTTAGTTCAAGAAGACTGACACTTCTTACTGTCTATGTTTTGAACCATTCCTGTGACTCTAGTTATACATTCCGATGCATCACTCCAGGTTTACTGTATCCCTTGGACCTTCTTATTGACGATGAAACACAGAAATTGCATCGGAATTAAATACAAAAGGCACAATCCCGACTTAAGTACAAGAAGACTGACTCTTCTTACTGTCTGTATATTGAACCATTCCTGTGACACTAGTTATAGATTCCGATGCTTCACTTCAGGTTTACTGTATCCCTCTGACCTTCTTATTGCCGGTGAAACACAGAAATTGCAACGGAATTAAATACGAAAGGCACAATGCCAACTTAAGTACAAGAAGACTGACTCTTCTTACTGACTATGCTTTGAACCATTCCTGTGACACTAGTTGTAAATTCCGATGCTCCACTTCAGGTTTACTGTATCCCTCTGACCTTCTTATTGACGATGAAACACAGAAATTGCATCGGAATTAATTAGAAAAGGCACAATGCCGACTTAAGTACAAGAAGACTGACTCTTCTTACTGTCTATGATTTGAACCATTCCTGTGACACTAGTTATAGATTCCGATGCTTCATTTCAGGTTTACTGTATCCCTCTGACCTTCTTATTGCCGGTGAAACACAGAAATTGCATCGGAATTAAATACGAAAGACACAATGCCGACATAAGTACACGAAGACTGACTCTTCCAACTGTCTATGCTTTGAACCATTCCTGTGACACTAGTTGTAGATTCCGATGCTCCACTTCAGATTTACTGTATCCCTCTGGCCTTCTTATTGACGATGAAACACAGAAATTGCATCGGAATTAATTAGAAAAGGCACAATGCCGACCTAAGTACAAGAAGACTGACTCTTCTTACTGTCTATGATTTGAACCATTCCTGTGACACTAGTTGAAGATTACGATGCTTCACTTCAGGTTTACTGTATTCCTCTGACCTTCTTACTGCCGGTGAAACACAGAAATTGCATCGGAATTAAATACGAAAGGCACAATGCCGACTTAACTACAAGAGGACTAACTCTTCTTACTGACTGTGCTTTGAACCATTCCTGTGACACTAGTTATAGATTCCGATGCTTAACTTCAGGATTACTGTATCCCTCTGACCTTCTTAGTGACGATGAAACACAGAAATTGCATCGGAATTAAATAGAAAAGGCACAATGCCGAATTAAGTACAAGGAGACTGACTCTTCTTACTGTCTATTTTTGAACCATTCCTGTGACACTAGTTATAGACTCCGATGCGTCACTCCAGGTTTACTGTATCCCTTGGACCTTCTTATTGACGATGAAACACAGAAATTGCATCGGAATCAAGTACAAAAGGCACAATGCTGACTTAAGTAAGAGAAGTCTGACTCTTCTTACTGCCTATGATTTAAACCATTCCTGTGACCTTAGGTATAGATTCCGATGCTTCACTCCAGGTTTACTGTATCCCTCTGACCCTCTTATTGACGATGAAGCACAGAAATTGCTTCAGAATTAAATAGAAAATGCACAATGATGACTAAAGTACAAGAAGACTGACTCTTCTTACTGACTATGTTTTGAACTATTCCTGTGACACTAGTTAGAGATTGCGATGCTTCACTTCAGGTTACTGTATACCTTGGACCTTCTTATTGACGATGAAACACAGAAATTGCATCGGAATTAAATACAAAAGGCACAATGCCGACTTAAGTACAAGAAGACTGACTCTTCCTACTGTCTATGTTTTGAACCATTCCTGTGACACTAGTTTTGGATTCCGATGCTTCACTTCAGGTTTACTGTATCCCTCTGACCTTCTTATTGTTGATGAAACACAGAAATTGCATCGTGATTAAATACAAAAGGCACAATGCCGACTTAAGTACAAGAAGACTGACTCTTCCTACTAACTATGTTTTGAACCATTCCTGTGACACTAGTTATACATTCCGATGCTTCACTTCAGGTTTACTGTATCCCTCTGACCTTATTGCCTAAGAAACACAGAAATTGCATCGGAATTAAATACAAATGGCACAAAGCCGACTTAAGTACAAGAAGACTGACCCTTCTACTGTCTATGTTTTGAACCATTTCTGTGACACTAGTTATAGAGTGCGATGCTTCACTTCAGGTTTACTGTATCCCTTGGGCCTTCTTATTGACGATTAATCACAGAAATTGCATCGGATTTAAATACAAAAGGCACAATGCCGACTTAAGTACAAGAAGACTGACTCTTCTTACTGTCTGTATATTGTACCATTCTGTGACACTAGTTATAGATTCCGATGCTTCACTTCAGGTTTACTGTATCCCTCTGACCTTCTTATTGCCGGTGAAACGCAGAAATTGCATCGGAATTAAATACGAAAGACACAATGCCGACTTAAGTACAAGAGGACTAACTCTTCTTACTGACTATGTTTTGAACCATTCTTGTGACACTAGTTATGGATTCCGATGATTCACTCCAGGTTTACTGTATCCCTTGGACCTTCTTATTGACGAAGAAACACAGAACTTGCATCGGAATTAAATACAAAAGGCACAATGCCGACTTTAGTTCAAGAAGACTGACTCTTCTTACTGTCTATGTTTGGAACCATTCCTGTGACTCTAGTTATAGATTCCGATGCTTCATTTCAGGTTTACTGTATCCCTCTGACCTTCTTATTGCCGGTGAAACACAGAAATTGCATCGGAATTAAATACGAAAGACACAATGCCGACATAAGTACAAGAAGACTGACTGTTCCAACTGTCTATGTTTTGAACCATTCCTGTTTCACTAGTTGTAGATTCCGATGCTCCACTTCAGATTTACTGTATCCCTCTGGCCTTCTTATTGACGATGAAACACAGAAATTGCATCGGACTTAATTAGAAAAGGCACAATGCTGACTTAAGTACAAGAAGACTGACTCTTCTTACTGTCTATGATTTGAACCATTCCTGTGACACTAGATGAAGATTACGATGCTTCACTTCTGGTTTACTGTATTCCTCTGACCTTCTTATTGCCGGTGAAACACAGAAATTGCATCGGAATTAAATACGAAAGGCACAATGCCGACTTAACTACAAGAGGACTAACTCTTCTTACTGACTATGCTTTGAACCATTCCTGTGACACTAGTTATAAATTCCGATGCTTAACTTCAGGATTACTGTATCCCTCTGACCTTCTTAGTGACGATGAAACACAGAAATTGCATCGGAATTAAATAGAAGAGGCACAATGCCGAATTTAGTACAAGGAGACTGACTCTTCTTACTGTCTATTTTTGAACCATTCCTGTGACACTAGTTATAGACTCCGATGCATCACTTCAGGTTTACTGTATCCCTTGGACCTTCTTATTGACGAAGAAACACAGAAATTGCATCGGAATTAAATACAAAAGGTAGAATGCCGACTTTAGTTCAAGAAGACTGACTCTTCTTACTGTCTATGTTTTGAACCATTCCTGTGACTCTAGTTATACATTCCGATGCATCACTCCAGGTTTACTGTATCCCTTGGACCTTCTTATTGACGATGAAACACAGGAATTGCATCAGAATGAAATAGAAAAGGCACAATGCCGACTTAAGTACAAGAAGAGTGACGCTTCTTACTGACTATGTTTTGAACCATTCCTGTGACACTACTTAATGATTCCGATGCTTCACTTCAGGTTTACTGTATCCCTTGGACCTTCTTATTGACGATGAAACACAGATATTGCATCGAAATTAAATAGAAAAGGAACAATGCCGACTTAATTGCAAGAAGACTGACTCTTCTTACTGTTTATGTTTTGAACCATTCCAGTGACACTAGTTATAGATTCCGATGCTTTACTACAGGTTTACTCTATCCCTTGGACCTACTTATTGACGATGAAACACAGAAATTGCATCGGAATTAAATACAAAAGGCACAATCCCGACTTAAGTACAAGAAGACTGACTCTTCTTACTGTCTGTATATTGAACCATTCCTGTGACACTAGTTATAGATTCCGATGCTTCACTTCAGGTTTACTGTATCCCTCTGACCTTCTTATTGCCGGTGAAACACAGAAATTGCAACGGAATTAAATACGAAAGGCACAATGCCAACTTAAGTACAAGAAGACTGACTCTTCTTACTGACTATGCTTTGAACCATTCCTGTGACACTAGTTGTAAATTCCGATGCTCCACTTCAGGTTTACTGTATCCCTCTGACATTCTTATTGACGATGAAACACAGAAATTGCATCGGAATTAATTAGAAAAGGCACAATGCCGACTTAAGTACAAGAAGACTGACTCTTCTTACTGTCTATGATTTGAACCATTCCTGTGACACTAGTTATAGATTCCGATGCTTCATTTCAGGTTTACTGTATCCCTCTGACCTTCTTATTGCCGGTGAAACACAGAAATTGCATCGGAATTAAATACGAAAGACACAATGCCGACATAAGTACAAGAAGACTGACTCTTCCAACTGTCTATGCTTAGAACCATTCCTGTGACACTAGTTGTAGATTCCGATGCTCCACTTCAGATTTACTGTATCCCTCTGGCCTTCTTATTGACGATGAAACACAGAAATTGCATCGGAATTAATTAGAAAAGGCACAATGCGGACCTAAGGACAAGAAGACTGACTCTTCTTACTGTCTATGATTTGAACCATTCCTGTGACACTAGTTGAAGATTACGATGCTTCACTTCAGATTTACTGTATCCCTCTGGCCTTCTTATTGACGATGAAACACAGAAATTGCATCGGAATTAATTAGAAAAGGCACAATGCGGACCTAAGGACAAGAAGACTGACTCTTCTTACTGTCTATGATTTGAACCATTCCTGTGACACTAGTTGAAGATTACGATGCTTCACTTCAGGTTTACTGTATTCCTCTGACCTTCTTACTGCCGGTGAAACACAGAAATTGCATCGGAATTAAATACGAAAGGCACAATGCCGACTTAACTACAAGAGGACTAACTCTTCTTACTGACTATGCTTTGAACCATTCCTGTGACACTAGTTATAGATTCCGATGCTTAACTTCAGGATTACTGTATCCCTCTGACCTTCTTAGTGACGATGAAACACAGAAATTGCATCGGAATTAAATAGAAAAGGCACAATGCCGAATTAAGTACAAGGAGACTGACTCTTCTTACTGTCTATTTTTGAACCATTCCTGTGGCACTAGTTATAGACTCCGATGCATCTCTCCAGGTTTACTGTATCCCTTGGACCTTCTTATTGACGATGAAACACAGAAATTGCATCGGAATTAAATACAAAAGGTACAATGCCGACTTTAGTTCAAGAAGACTGACTCTTCTTACTGTCTATGTTTTGAACCATTCCTGTGACTCTAGTTATACATTCCGATGCATCACTCCAGGTTTACTGTATCCCTTGGACCTTCTTATTGACGATGAAACACAGGAATTGCATCAGAATGAAATAGAAAAGGCACAATGCCGACTTAAGTACAAGAAGAGTGACGCTTCTTACTGACTATGTTTTGAACCATTCCTGTGACACTACTTAATGATTCCGATGCTTCACTTCAGGTTTACTGTATCCCTTGGACCTTCTTATTGACGATGAAACACAGATATTGCATCGAAATTAAATAGAAAAGGAACAATGCCGACTTAATTGCAAGAAGACTGACTCTTCTTACTGTTTATGTTTTGAACCATTCCAGTGACACTAGTTATAGATTCCGATGCTTTACTACAGGTTTACTGTATCCCTTGGACCTACTTATTGACGATGAAACACAGAAATTGCATCGGAATTAAATACAAAAGGCACAATCCCGACTTAAGTACAAGAAGACTGACTCTTCTTACTGTCTGTATATTGAACCATTCCTGTGACACTAGTTATAGATTCCGATGCTTCACTTCAGGTTTACTGTATCACTCTGACCTTCTTATTGCCGGTGAAACACAGAAATTGCAACGGAATTAAATACGAAAGGCACAATGCCAACTTAAGTACAAGAAGACTGACTCTTCTTACTGACTATGCTTTGAACCATTCCTGTGACACTAGTTGTAAATTCCGATGCTCCACTTCAGGTTTACTGTATCCCTCTGACATTCTTATTGACGATGAAACACAGAAATTGCATCGGAATTAATTAGAAAAGGCACAATGCCGACTTAAGTACAAGAAGACTGACTCTTCTTACTGTCTATGATTTGAACCATTCCTGTGACACTAGTTATAGATTCCGATGCTTCATTTCAGGTTTACTGTATCCCTCTGACCTTCTTATTGCCGGTGAAACACAGAAATTGCATCGGAATTAAATACGAAAGACACAATGCCGACATAAGTACAAGAAGACTGACTCTTCCAACTGTCTATGCTTTGAACCATTCCTGTGACACTAGTTGTAGATTCCGATGCTCCACTTCAGATTTACTGTATCCCTCTGGCCTTCTTATTGACGATGAAACACAGAAATTGCATCGGAATTAATTAGAAAAGGCACAATGCCGACCTAAGGACAAGAAGACTGACTCTTCTTACTGTCTATGATTTGAACCTTTCCTGTGACACTAGTTGAAGATTACGATGCTTCACTTCAGGTTTACTGTATTCCTCTGACCTTCTTACTGCCGGTGAAACACAGAAATTGCATCGGAATTAAATACGAAAGGCACAATGCCGACTTAACTACAAGAGGACTAACTCTTCTTACTGACTATGCTTTGAACCATTCCTGTGACACTAGTTATAGATTCCGATGCTTAACTTCAGGATTACTGTATCCCTCTGACCTTCTTAGTGACGATGAAACACAGAAATTGCATCGGAATTAAATAGAAAAGGCACAATGCCGAATTAAGTACAAGGAGACTGACTCTTCTTACTGTCTATTTTTGAACCATTCCTGTGACACTAGTTATAGACTCCGATGCATCACTCCAGGTTTACTGTATCCCTTGGACCTTCTTATTGACGATGAAACACAGAAATTGCATCGGAATCAAGTACAAAAGGCACAATGCTGACTTAAGTAAGAGAAGTCTGACTCTTCTTACTGCCTATGATTTAAACCATTCCTGTGACCCTAGTTATAGATTCCGATGCTTCACTTCAGGTTTACTGTATCCCTCTGACCCTCTTATTGACGATGAAGCACAGAAATTGCTTTAGAATTAAATAGAAAATGCTCAATGATGACTAAAGTACAAGAAGACTGACTCTTCTTACTGACTATGTTTTGAACTATTCCTGTGACACTAGTTAGAGATTGCGATGCTTCACTTCAGGTTACTGTATACCTTGGACCTTCTTATTGACGATGAAACACAGAAATTGCATCGGAATTAAATACAAAAGGCACAATGCCGACTTAAGTACAAGAAGACTGACTCTTCCTACTGTTTGTGTTTTGAACCATTCCTGTGATACTAGTTTTGGATTCCGATGCTTCACTTCAGGTTTACTGTATCCCTCTGACCTTCTTATTGTTGATGAAACACAGAAATTGCATCGTGATTAAATACAAAAGGCACAATTCCGACTTAAGTACAAGAAGACTGACTCTTCCTACTATCTATGTTTTGAACCATTCCTGTGACACTAGTTATACATTCCGATGCTTCACTTCAGGTTTACTGTATCCCTCTGACCATATTGCCTATGAAACACAGAAATTGCATCGGAATTAAATACAAATGGCACAAAGCCGACTTAAGGGGATACGGAATCACCTATCCCCGCAATGTTAATATATGCCTACTATAGGGAACATTTTCTCACAAACTACTGGAGACAGAGAGGTAAAAATTTTACTGTATGTGCATTCATATGTTACAACAATACTGAAACAACAGTTTATTGTCAAAGTATTTTCTTACAGAGATATTGTACATTTATTTTTAAGTAAATTTTTTCCATCGCTTTTTACTAGACTATCACCCCTAAGTCTTTTGTAAATCAAGTAATTAAAAAATCGTTGTTTCAGTATGTAATAGGGACCTATGTCACTACGTCATAAAAATTTCAGACTTCTAGGTTGACCAGTACCTGAGATAATGTTCCTAGATGAAGTAAAAAGTAAACTTACGGGAAACGGAGAAAGAAGATTAAAACATTCCTGATCCGTAGCTAATACCCCCTTCACAGTCTTCATAATCATCTTCAAGTCTTCTTTTGGCACCCCTCTGCACCTGTCTTGCTTTTTTCACTAATGTCTTGATTATATTATCAGCATGCCTTAGTCTGTGCTGATCTAAAAAGAACATAGCACGTACCGTACGGGAACCAACACACATACCCAACTTTTGAAGGACCTGGCATTTAGTTATATTTCCAAGATTGAAGGTTGCCACAGCATCATACACACCAAAATGTAGTGTATTAATTCCGACAAACACTGTTTTTGGGAGACGATGCCATATCACACTATTCAAGCACTCGTTGGGGTTCTGCGTTTTTCCGTGAAGACATTTCATCAGAAGACTTCTGTCAGCCAGATCTCTGAAAATGGGCTTTATTTCTGCCATGATGGCTGATGGTAGACTGTGGTGGTGAATGTATTTCTCTCCTGTTGTTAGTCCCCTATTGTATTTACACCAGCTGTTTTCACCTTTGGGGCACAAACCATGTTGTGGATGCTCATCCGTGGATGCGGTGTGGAAATATAAAGCCCATATAGCTCTCCTCATTTCTTCAAGATTGCCTGTATTTTGCCTGATTGCAAGGCCATAGCAGTTCTGAATGTGGTCTATTATGGAATCAGTCAATCTTCCTCTGCCATCCAAGGTTTTCCCATCATCTAGTTTTTTCCCTTTCATAACTGATTTTAACCTTCTCAGCCTGGCATCCATTCTCTTCTGCACATGTCCTATACATTCAAGTTTGCTTATATTTACACTGTTCCCATATGGTTTGCTTTGCAAAACTTCTTTGAATGCTTTAGAGTCACCATCTCCCAGATATTTGACATAGCGAACATTATACCACTGTGAAGAGCGATGAAAAATTTTCTTCACCCCAGCAACCTCCATGCCACCACTACTACCATAATAATTAGCAATACAGTCATCACTGTGTTCATTTTTCAGCCTGCCTGTGCACCTACAGTATTTAGACATTATTGCAACATCAATAACCTTGCCAGTATCAACACTAGTTGCTGTTACAACACCATTGTTGGAGGTGTGGCCCCTTTTCTGCCACGTGCCATCAAACGCCACTGTGAGGTCACGACTGCCGTCATTTTCTTCCACTGCTTCTTCCACAGCAACCTGCATTGACTTCTGTGCTACATCTTCAACTGCAGATCCTAGTACATAATTGTAAGCTTCAAACTTTGAAGGTGCACTTGGAAGATTTAGAACACCACATAGCATATCACCAGCTGCTTTGCCCTTACCAATTGCTCGCAATCCATAAACTAACCTAATATTTACACTATAAAGTTCAGTTTTCTTGTACCCATTATTTACAGTTACTGAAACCGAACTTGGAAACTTACAGCTGTATTTACAAACACTGCATATTAAATTAAACTGGGCAGCCAGGCCAACATGGGATTCTACTTTCAGAGAAACGTTTCCATGACATTTTTTGCAGCACAAACTGTTTTCAAGAGCTTCACACAATATATTCGTATCAATGAGTTCAAAAACTTCATTCCCTCTATCAAGTAAATTATATTTCTCTTCCAAATCTCTTAGTTTTTTATGAGAAGCACTGTTTTCATTTGGTGTAAGTTCGTTCGGTAAATCAGTAATAAGTGGATTCACATTTTCCAACAGTGATGATGATGAACTGCTTTGCTTTGCTAATGAATCATTATTTCTTTTCTTTTGCCAGTTCACACGCTTTTTAAATACTTTTGCTTTAGCTCTAGGCATTTTCACTGCGAAAAATGAAGCACTAAATACGAAATAACTCAACAACAACTACTTTCTTATATCACACTGTTTACAAAACAGTCCCGCCACAAAGTCAAAGAGTAACTTGAGGAAACCAGAGAGAAACATTTTCGGGCAACTAGTGTATAAATAGTCGCTGGAAACCAGGATATTTGAATTCATGTCACTTTAAAGGTACTGCCAAAAAGTTCATGGTCAGCCACGAGAGACGTGTATAACTAAAGCGCAATACCCGATCTCACAAATATATAAAAATAAAATAGTTATAATTGTAGTAGAGCTATGTATGATACGTCATTTTAAAGAGGAAACATGGCAGAATATAATACGCCAATAAAAAAAAATTCGATTTTTTAACCCAAAATCCGATTCCGTATCCCCTTAAGTACAAGAAGACTGACCCTTCTACTGTCTATGTTTTGAACCATTTCTGTGACACTAGTTATAGAGTGCGATGCTTCACTTCAGGTTTACTGTATCCCTTGGGCCTCCTTATTGACGATTAATCACAGAAATTGCATCGGAATTAAATACAAAAGGCACAATGCCGACTTAAGTACAAGAAGACTGACTCTTCTTACTGTCTGTATATTGTACCATTCTGTGACACTAGTTATAGATTCCGATGCTTCACTTCAGGTTTACTGTATCCCTCTGACCTTCTTATTGCCGGTGAAACACAGAAATTGCAGCGGAATTAAATACGAAAGACACAATGCCGACATAAGTACAAGAAGACTGACTCTTCCAACTGTCTATGTTTTGAACCATTCTTCTGACACTAGTTGTAGATTCCGATGCTCCACTTCAGGTTTACTGTATCCCTCTGGCCTTCTTATTGACGACGAAACACAGAAATTGCATAGGAATTAATTAGAAATGGCACAATGCCGACTTAAGTACAAGAAGACTGACTCTTCTTACTGTCTATGATTTGAACCATTCCTGTGACACTAGTTGAAGATTACGATGCTTCACTTCAGGTTTACTGTATCCCTCTGACCTTCTTATTGCCGGTGAAACACAGAAATTGCATCGGAATTAAATATGAAAGGCACAATGCCGACTTCACTACAAGAGGACTAACTCTTCTTACTGACTATGCCTTGAACCATTCCTGTGACACTAGTTATAGATTCCGATGCTTAACTTCAGGATTACTGTATCCCTCTGACCTTCTTAGTGACGATGAAACACAGAAATTGCATCGGAATTAAATAGAAAAGGCACAATGCCGAATTAAGTACAAGGAGACTGACTCTTCTTACTGTCTATTTTTGAACCATTCCTGTGACACTAGTTATAGACTCCGATGCATCACTCCAGGTTTACTGTATCCCTTGGACCTTCTTATTGACGATGAAACACAGAAATTGCATCGGAATCAAGTACAAAAGGCACAATGCTGACTTAAGTAAGAGAAGTCTGACTCTTCTTACTGCCTATGATTTAAACCATTCCTGTGACCCTAGTTATAGATTCCGATGCTTCACTCCAGGTTTACTGTATCCCTCTGACCCTCTTATTGACGATGAAGCACAGAAATTGCTTTAGAATTAAATAGAAAATGCTCAATGATGACTAAAGTACAAGAAGACTGACTCTTCTTACTGACTATGTTTTGAACTATTCCTGTGACACTAGTTAGAGATTGCGATGCTTCACTTCAGGTTACTGTATACCTTGGACCTTCTTATTGACGATGAAACACAGGAATTGCATCAGAATGAAATAGAAAAGGCACAATGCCGACTTAAGTACAAGAAGACTGGCGCTTCTTACTGACTATGTTTTGAACCATTCCTGTGACACTACTTAATGATTCCGATGCTTCACTTCAGGTGTACTGTATCCCTTGGACCTTCTTATTGACGATGAAACACAGATAATGCATCGAAATTATATAGAAAAGGAACAATGCCGACTTCATTGCAAGAAGACTGACTCTTCTTACTGTTTATGTTTTGAACCATTCCAGTGACACTAGTTATAGATTCCGATGCTTCACTACAGGTTTACTGTATCCCTTGGACCTACTTATTGACGATGAAACACAGAAATTGTATCGGATTTAAATACAAAAGGCACAATGCCGACTAAAGTACAAATAGACTGCCTCTTCTTACAGTCTATGTTTTGAACCATTCCTGTGACACTAGTTATAGATTCCGGTGCTTCACTTCAGGTTTACTGTATCCCTCTGAACTTTTTATTGACGATGAAAAATAGAAATTGCATCAGAAATAAATACAAAAGGCACAATTCGACTTAACTACAAGAAGACGGCCTCTTCTTACTGACTATGTTTTGAACCATTCTTGTGACACTAGTTATAGAATCCGATGCTTCACTCCAGGTTTACTGTATCCCTTGGACCTTCTTATTGACGAAGAAACACAGAAATTGCATCGGAATTAAATACAAAAGGCACAATGCCGACTTTAGTTCAAGAAGACTGACTCTTCTTACTGTCTATGTTTTGAACCATTGCTGTGACTCTAGTTATAGATTCCGATGCTTCACTTCAGGTTTACGGTACCCCTCTGACCTTCTTATTTACGATGAAACACAGAAATTGCATCGGAATTAAATACAAAAGGCACAATGCCGACTTAAGTACAAGAAGACTGACTCTCCTTACTGTCTATGCTTTGAACCATTCCTGTGACACTAGTTATAGATTCCGATGCTTCAATTCAGGTCTACTGTATCCCATCGACCTTCTTATTCACGATGAAACACAGAAATTGCATCGGAATGAAGTACAAAAGTCACAATGCCGACTTAAGTACAATAAGGCTGACACTTCTTAATGTCTATGGTTTGAACCATTCCTGTGACACTAGTCATAGATTCCGATGCTTCACTTTAGGTTTACTGTATCCCTTAGACCTTCTTATTGACGATGAAACACAGAAACTCCAACGGAATTAAATAGAAACACCACAATGCCCTTCTTAAGTACAAGAAGACTGACTCTTCTTACTGTCTATGTTTTGAACTTCTCTGTGAGACCAGTTTTAGATTCCGATACTTCACCTCAGGTTTACTGTACACCTTGGACCTTCGTATTCACGATGAAACACAGAGATTGCATCAGAATCAAACACAAAAGGCACAATGCCGTCTTAAGTACAATAAGGCTGATACTTCTTACTGTCTATGTTTTGAACCTTTCCTGTGAGACGACTTTTACATTCCGATGCTTCACTTCAGGTTTACTGTTTCCCTTGGACCTTCTTATCGACGATGAAACACAGAAATTGCATCGGAATTAAATACATAAGTCACAATGAAGTCCAAAATACAAGAAGACTGACACATCTTACTGTCTATGTTTTGAACCATTCCTGTGAGACCAGTTCATAATTCCGATGCTTCACTTCAGGTTTACTGTATCCCTTGGACCTTCTTATGGACGATGAAACACAGAAATTGCATCGCAATTAAATACAAAAGGCACAATGCCGACTTAAGTACAAGAAGACTGTCTCATCTTACTGACTATGATTTAAACCATTCCTGTGACACTAGTTATAGATTACGATGCTTCACTTCAGGTTTACTGTATCCCTTGGACCTTCTCATTGACGATGAAACACAGATATTGCATCGGAATTAAATACAAAAGGCACAATGCCGACTTAAGTACAAGAAGACTGACTCTTCCTACTGTCTATGTTTTGAACCATTCCTGTGACACTAGTTACAGATTCCGATGCTTCACTTCAGGTTTACTGTATCCCTCTGATCCTCTTATTGACGATGAAACACAGAAATTGCATCGGAATTAAATACAAAAGGCACAATGCCGACTTAAGTACAAAAAGACTGTCTCATCTTCCTGTCTATGTTTTAAACCATTCCTGTGACACTAGTTACAGATTCCGATGCTTCACTTCAGGTTTACTGTATCCCTCTGATCCTCTTATTGACGATGAAACACAGAAATTGCATCGGAATTAAATACAAAAGGCACAATGCCGACTTAAGTACAAGAAGACTGCCTCATCTTACTGTCTATGGTTTGAACAATTCCTGTGACACTAGTCATAGATTCCGATGCTTCACTTTAGGTTTACTGTATCCCTTGGACCTTCTTATTGACGATGAAACACAGATATTGCATTGGAATTAAATAGAAAAGGAGCAATGCCGACTTAATTGCAAGAAGACAGACTCTTCTTACTGTTTATGTTTTGAACCATTCCAGTGACACTAGTTATAGATTCCGATGCTTCACTACACGTTTACTGTATCCCTTGGACCTACTTATTGACGATGAAACACAGAAATTGCATCGGAATTAAATACAAAAGGCACAATGCCGACTAAAGTACAAGAAGACTGACTCTTCTTACAGTCTATGTTTTGAACCATTCCTGTGACACTAGTTATAGATTCCGGTGCTTCACTTCAGGTTTACTGTATCCCTCTGAACTTTTTATTGACGATGAAACACAGAAATTGCATCGGAATTAAATACAAAAGGCACAATGCTGACTTAACTACAAGAAGACTGCCTCTTCTTACTGACTATGTTTTGAACCATTCTTGTGACACTAGTTATAGATTCCGATGATTCACTCCAGGTTTACTGTATCCCTTGGACCTTCTTATTGACGAAGAAACACAGAACTTGCATCGGAATTAAATACGAAAGGCACAATGCCGACTTAACTACAAGAAAACTAACTCTTCTTACTGACTGTGCTTTGAACCATTCCTGTGACACTAGTTATAGATTCCGATGCATAACTTCAGGATTACTGTATCCCTCTGACCTTCTTAGTGACGATGAAACACAGAAATTGCATCGGAATTAAATAGAAAAGGCACAATGCCGAATTAAGTACAAGGAGACTGACTCTTCTTACTGTCTATGTTTTGAACCATTCCTGTGACACTAGTTATAGATTCCGATGCTTCACTCCAGGTTTACTGTTTCCCTTGGACCTTCTTATTGACGATGAAACACAGGAATTGCATCAGAATGAAATAGAAAAGGCACAATGCCGACTTAAGTACAAGAAGACTGACGCTTCTTACTGACTATGTTTTGAACCATTCCTTCGACACTACTTAATGATTCCGATGCTTCACTTCAGGTTTACTGTATCCCTTGGACCTTCTTATTGACGATGAAACACAGAAATTGCATCGGATTTAAATACAAAAGGCACAATGCCGACTAAAGTACAAATAGACTGCCTCTTCTTACAGTCTATGTTTTGAACCTTTCCTGTGACACTAGTTATAGATTCCGGTGCTTCACTTCAGGTTTACTGTATCCCTCTGAACTTTTTATTGACGATGAAACACAGAAATTGCATCGGAAATAAATACAAAAGGCACAATGCCGAATTAAGTACAAGAAGACGGCCTCTTCTTACTGACTATGTTTTGAACCATTCTTGTGACACTAGTTATAGAATCCGATGCTTCACTCCAGGTTTACTGTATCCTTTGGACCTTCTTATTGACGAAGAAACACAGAAATTGCATCGGAATTAAATACAAAAGGCACAATGATGACTTTAGATCAAGAAGACTGACTCTTCTTACTGTCTATGTTTTGAACCATTGCTGTGACTCTAGTTATAGATTCCGATGCTTCACTTCAGGTTTATGGTACCCCTCTGACCTTCTTATTTACGAGGAAACACAGAAATTGCATCGGAATTAAATACAAAAGGCACAATGCCGACTTTAGTACAAGAAGACTGACTCTCCTTACTGTCTATGCTTTGAACCATTCCTGTGACACTAGTTATAGATTCCGATGCTTCAATTCATGTCTACTGTATCCCATCGACCTTCTTATTCACGATGAAACACAGAAATTGCATCGGAATGAAGTACAAAAGGCACAATGCCGACTTAAGTACAAGAAGACTGACTCATCTTACTGTCTATGTTTAAAACCATTCCTGTGACATTAGTTATAGATTCTGATGCCTCACTCCAGCTTTTCTGTATCCCTCGGAAATTCGTATTGACGATGAAACACAGAAATTGCAACGGAATTAAATACAAAAGGCACAATGCCGACTTAAGTACAATAAGGCTGACACTTCTTACTGTCTATGTTTTGAACCTTTCCTGTGAGACGACTTTTACATTCCGATGCTTCACTTCCGGTTTACTGTTTCCCTTGCACCTTCTTATCGACGATGTAACACAGAAATTGCATCGGAATTAAATACATAAGTCACAATGAAGACCAAAATACAAGAAGTCTGACACATCCTACTGTCTATGCTTTGAACCATTCCAGTGAGACCAGTTTATAATTACGATGCTTCACTTCAGGTTTACTGTATCCCTTGGACCTTCTTATTGACGATGAAACACAGAAATTGCATCGAAATTAAATACAAAAGGCACAATGCCGACTTAAGTACAAGAAGACTGTTTCTTCCTACTGTCTATGTTTTGAACCATTCCTGTGACACTAGTTACAGATTCCGATGCTTCACTTCAGGTTTACTGTATCCCTCTGATCCTCTTATTGACGATGAAACACAGAAATTGCATCGAAATTAAATACAAAAGGCACAATGCCGACTTAAGTACAAGAAGACTGACTCATCTAACTGTCTATGGTTTGAACCATTCCTGTGACACTAGTTATAGATTCCGGTGCTTCACTCCAGGTTTACTGTTTCCCTTGGACCTTCTTATTGACGATGAAACACAGGAATTGCAACAGAATGAAATAGAAAAGGCACAATGCCGACTTAAGTACAAGAAGACTGACGCTTCTTACTGACTATGTTTTGAACCATTCCTGTGACACTACTTAATGATTCCGATGCTTCACTTCAGGTTTACTGTATCCCTTGGACCTTCTTATTGACGATGAAACACAGATATTGCATCGAAATTAAATAGAAAAGGAACAATGCCGACTTAATTGCAAGAAGACTGACTCTTCTTACTGTTTATGTTTTGAACCATTCCAGTGACACTAGTTATAGATTTCGATGCTTCACTACAGGTTTTCTGTATCCCTTGGACCTACTTATTGACGATGAAACACAGAAATTGCATCGGATTTAAATACAAAAGGCACAATGCCGAATAAAGTACAAATAGACTTCCCCCTCTTACTGTCTATGTTTTGAACCATTCCTGTGACACTAGTTATAGATTCCGGTGCTTCACTTCAGGTTTACTGTATCCCTCTGAACTTTTTATTGACGATGAAACACAGAAATTGCATCGGAAATAAATACAAAAAGGCACAATGCCGACTTAACTACAAGAAGACGGCCTCTTCTTACTGACTATGTTTTGAACCATTCTTGTGACACTAGTTATAGAATCCGACGCTTCACTCCAGGTTTACTGTATCCCTTGGACCTTCTTATTGACGAAGAAACACAGATATTGCATCGGAATTAAATACAAAAGGCACAATGCCGACTTTAGTTCAAGAAGACTGACTCTTCTTACTGTCTATGTTTTGAACCATTGCTGTGACTCTAGTTATAGATTCCGATGCTTCACTTCAGGTTTACGGTACCCCTCTGACCTTCTTATTTACGATGAAACGCAGAAATTGCATCGGAATTAAATACAAAAGGCACAATGCCGACTTAAGTACAAGAAGACTGACTCTTCTTACTGTCTATGTTCAAAACCATTCCTGTGACACTAGTTATAGATTCTGATGCCTCACTCCAGGTTTTCTGTATCCCTCGGAAATTCTTATTGACGATGAAACACAGAAATTGCAACGGAATTAAATACAAAAGGCACAGTGCCGACTTAAGTACAAGAAGACTGACTCTTCTTACTCACTATGTTTTGAACCATTCCTGTGACACTAGTTATAGATTCTGATGCTTCACTTCAGGTTTACTGTATCCCTTGGTCCTTCTTATTGACGATGAACCACATAAATTGCATCAGAATTAAATACAAAAGGCACAATACCGACTTAAGTACAAGAAGGCTGACACTTCTTAATGTCTATGGTTTGAACCATTCCTGTGACACTAGTCATAGATTCCGATGCTTCACTTTAGGTTTACTGTATCCCTTAGACCTTCTTATTGACGATGAAACACAGAAACTCCAACGGAATTAAATAGAAACGCCACAATGCCTACTTAAGTACAAGAAGACTGACTCATCTTACTGTCTATGTTTTGAATCTCTCTGTGAAACCAGTTTTAGATTCCGATACTTCACCTCAGGTTTACTGTACACCTTGGACCTTCGTATTCACGATGAAACACAGAGATTGCATCGGAATCAAACACAAAAGGCACAATGCCGACTTAAGTACAATAAGGCTGACACTTCTTACTGTCTATGTTTCTAACCTTTCCTGTGAGACGACTTTTACATTCCGATGCTTCACTTCAGGTTTACTGTTTCCCTTGGACCTTCTTATCGACGATGAAACACAGAAATTGCATCGGAATTAAATACATAAGTCACAATGAAGACCAAAATACAAGAAGACTGACACATCTTACTGTCTATGTTTTGAACCATTCCTGTGAGACCAGTTTATAATTCCGTTGCTTCACTTCACTTTTACAGTATCCCTTGGACCTTCTTATTGACGATGAAACACAGAAATTGCAACGGAATTAAATACAAAAGGCACAATGCCGACTTAAGTACAAGAAGACTGTCTCATCTTACTGTCTATGTTTTAAACCATTCCTGTGACACTAGTTATAGATTACGATGCTTCACTTCAGGTTTACTGTATCCCTTGGACCTTCTCATTGACGATGAAACACAGATATTGCATCGGAATTAAATACAAAAGGCACAATGCCGACTTATGTTCAAGAAGACTGACTCTTTTTACTGACTATGTTTTGAATCATTCCTGTGACACTAGTTACAGAATCCGATGCTTCACTTCAGGTTTACTGTTTCCCTCTGATCCTCTTATTGACGATGAAACACAGAAATTGCATCCGAATTAAATACAAAAGGCACAATGCCGACGTAAGTACAAGAAGACTGACTCATCTTACTGTCTATGGTTTGAACCATTCCTGTGACACTAGTTATAGATTCCGATGCTTCACTTCAAGTTTACTGTATCTCTTGGACCTTCTTATTGACGATGAAACACAGAAATTGCATCGTAATTAAATGAAAAAGGCACAATGCCGACTTAAGTACAAGACGACTGACTCTTTTTACTGACTTCGTTTTCAACCACTCCTGTGACACTAGTTGAAGATTACGATGCTTCGCTTCAGGTTTACTGTATCCCTCTGACCTTCTTATTGCCGGTGAAACACAGAAATTGCATCGGAATTAAATACAAAAGGCACAATGCCGACTTATGTTCAAGAAGACTGCCTCTTTTTACTGACTATGTTTTGAATCATTCCTGTGACACTAGTTATAGATTAGGAAGCTTCACATCAGGTTTACTGTATCCCTTGGACCTTCTCATTGACGATGAAACACAGAAATTGCATCGGAATTAGTACAAAAGGCTCAATGCCGACTTAAGTACAAGAAGACTGACTCTTCTTACTGACTATGTTTGAACCATTCCCGTGACTCTAGTTATAGATCCCGATGCTTCACTTCAGGTTTACTGTATCCCTCTGACCTTCTTATTGACGATGAAACACACGAATTGCAACGGAATTAAATAGAAACGCCACAAAGCCTACTTAAGAACAAGATGGCTGACTCTTCTTACTGGCTATAATTTGAACCATTCCTGTGACACTAGTAATATATTCCGATGCTTCACTTCAGGTTTACTGTATCTCTTGGACCTTCTTATTGACGAAGAAACACAGAAATTGCATCGGAATTAAACACAAGAGGCACAATGCCGACTTAAGTACAAAAAGACTGACTCTTTTTACTGACTACGATTTTAACCATTCCTGTGACACTAGTTATGGATTCGGATGCTTCACTTCAGGTTTACTGTATCTCTTGGACCTTCTTATTGACGATGAAACACTGACATTGCATCGGAATAAACACAAATGGCACAATGCCGACTTAAGTACAAAAAGACTGACTCGTCTTACTGACTACGATTAGAACCATTCCTGTGACACTAGTTAGAGATTCCGATGCTTCACTTCAGGTTTACTGTATCTCTTGGACCTTCTTATTGACGATGAAACACTGACATTGCATCGGAATAAACACAAATGGCACAATGCCGACTTAAGTACAAAAAGACTGACTCGTCTTACTGACTATGATTAGAACCATTCCTGTGACACTAGTTATAGATTCCGATGCTTCACTTCAGGTTTACTGTATCCCTCTGACCTTCTTATTGACGATGAAACACAGCAATTGCATCGGAATTAAATGAAAAAGGCACAACGCCGACTTAAGTACAAGAAGACTGACTCTTTTTACTGACTACGATTTTAACCATTCCTGTGACACTAGTTATGGATTCGGATGCTTCACTTCAGGTTTACTGTATCCCTCTGACTATCTTATTGACGATGAAACACAAAATTTCATCGGAATTTAATACAAAAGGCACAATGCCGACTTAAGTAAAAGAAGACTGACTCTTCTTACTATCTACGTTTTGAATCTCTCCTGTGAGACCAGTTTTAGATTCCGATACCTCACCTCAGGTTTACTGTACCCCTTGGCCCTTCGTATTCACGATGAAACACAGAGATTGCGTCGGAATCAAACACAAAAGGCACAATGCCGACTTAAGTACAGTAAGGCTGACACTTCTTACTGTCTATGTTTTGAACCATTCCTTTGAGACGACTTTTAGATTCCGTTGCCTCACTTCAGGTTTACTGTTTCCCTTGGACCTTCTTATTGACGATGAAACACAGAAATTGCATCGGAATTAAATACATAAGTCTCAATGAAGACCTAAATACAAGAAGACTGACTCATCTTACTGTCTATGTTTTGATCCATTCCTGTGAGACCAGTTTATAATTCCGATGCTTCACTTCAGGTTTACTGTATCCCTTGGACCTTCTTATTGAAAATTGAAACACAGAAATTGCATCGGAATTAAATACAAAACGCACAATGCCGACTTAAGTACAAGAAGACTGACTCTTCTTACTGTCTATGTTTTGAACCATTCCTGTGACACTAGTTATAGATTCCGATGCTTCACTTCAGGTTTACTGTATCCCTTGGACCTTCTTATTGACGAAGAAACACAGATATTGCATCGGTATTAAATACAAAAGGCACAATGCCGACTTAAGTACAAGAAGACTGACTTTTCCTACTGTCTATGTTTTGAACCATTCCTGTGACACTAGTTATAGATTCCGATGCTTCATTTCAGGTTTGCTGTATCCCTTTGATCTTCTTATTGACGATGAAACACAGAAATTGCATCGGAATTAAATACAAAAGGCACAATGCCGACTTAAGTACAAGAAGACTGACTCATATTACTGTCTATGTTTTGAACCATTCCAGTGACACTAGTTATAGATTCCGATGCTTCACTTCAGGTTTACTGTATCTCTTGGACCTTCTTATTGACGATGAAACACAGATATTGCATCGGAATTAAACACAAAAGGCACAATGTCGACTTAAGTACAAAAAGAATGACTCTTCCGACTGACTATGATAAGAACCATTCCTGTGACACTAGTAATAGATTCCGATGCTTCACTTCAGGTTTACTGTATCCCTCTCACCTTCATATTGACGATGAAACACAGAAATTGCATCGGAATTAAATGAAAAAGGCACAACGCCGACTTAAGTACAAGAAGACTGACTCTTTTTACTGACTGCGTTTTGAACCATTCCTGTGACACTAGTTATGGATTCGGATGCTTCACTTCAGGTTTACTGTATCCCTCTGACCTTCTTATTCGCGATGAAACACAGAAATTGCATCGGAATTAAATACAAAAGGCACAATGCCGACTTAAGTACAAGAAGACTGACGTTTCTTACAGTCTATGCTTTGAACCATTCCCGTGACTCTAGTTATACATCCCGATGCTTCACTTCACGTTTACTGTATCCCTCTGGCTTTCTTATTGACGATGAAACACAGAAATTGCAACGGAATTAAATAGAAACATCACAATGCCTACTTAAGTACAAGATGACTGATTCTTCTTACTGGCTATGCTTTGAACCATTCCTGTGACACTACTTATATATTCCGATGTTTCAACTCAGGTTTACTGTATCTCTTGGACCTTCTTGTTGACGAAGAAACACAGAAATTGCATCGGAATGAAACACAAAAGGCACAATGCCGACTTAAGTACAAAAAGACTGACTCTTCTTACTGACTATGATTAGAACCATTCCTGTGACACTAGTTATAGATTCCGATGCTTCACTTCAGGTTTACTGTATCCCTCTGACCTTCTTAATGACGATGAAACACAAAATTGCATCGGAATTAAATACATAATGCACAATGCCGACTTAAGTACAAGAAGACTGACTCTTCTTACTGTCTAAGTTTTGAATCCTTCCTGTGAGACCAATTTTAGATTCCGATACTTCACCTCAGGTATACTGTACCCCTTGTACCTTCGTATTCACGATGAAACACAGAGACGGCACCGGAATCAAACACAAAAGGCACAATGCCGACTTAAGTACAAGAAGACTAACTCTTCCTACTGTCTATGTTTTGAACCATTCCTGTGACACTAGTTCTAGATTCCGATGCTTTACTTCAGGTTTACTGTATCCCTCTGATCTCCTCATTGACGATAAAACACAGAAATTGCATCGGAATTAAATGCATCAGTCACAATGAAGACCTAAATACAAGACGACTGACTCATCTTACTGTCTATGTTTTGATCCATTCCTGTGAGACCAGTTTATAAATCCGATGCTTCACTTCAGGTTTACTGTATCCCTTGGACCTCCTTATTGACGAAGAAGCACAGAAACTGCAACGGAATTAAATAAAAAAGGCACAATGCCGACTTAAGTACAAGAAAACTGACTCTTCTTATTGTCTATGTTTTAAACCATTCCTGTGACACTTGTTATAGATTCCGATGCTTCACTTTAGGTTTACTGTATCCCTTGGACCTTCTTATTGACGACGAAACACAGAAATTGCATCGTAATTAAATACAAAAGGCACAATGCCGCCTTAAGTAGACTGACTCATCCTACTGCCTATGTTTTGAACCATTCCCGTGACACTAGTTCTAGATTCCGATGCTTTACTTCAGGTTTACTGTATCACTCTGATCTTCTCATAGACGATGAAACACAGAAATTGCATCGGAATTTAATACAAAAGGCACAATGCCGACTTAAGTACAGGAAGACTGACTCTTCTTAATGTCGATGATTTGAACCATTCCTGTGGCACTAGTTCTAGATTCCGATGCTACACTTCAGGTTTACTGTATCCCTCTGACCTTCTTATTGACGATGAAACACAGAAATTGCATCAGAATTAAATACAAAAGGCACAATACCGACTTAAGTACAAAAAGGCTGACTCTTCTTACTGTCTATGTTTTGAACCATACCTGTGACACTAGTTATAGATTCCAATGCTTCACTTTAGTTTTACTGTATCCCTTAGACCTTCGTATTGACGATGAAACACAGAAATTGCATCGGAATTAAATACGAAAGGCACAATGCCGACTTTAGTTCAAGAAGACTGACTCTTCTTACTGTCTATGTTTTGAACCATTCAGGTGATTCTAGTTATAGATTCCGATGCTTCACTTCAGGTTTACCGTACCCCTCTGACCTTCTTATTTACGATGAAACACAGAAATTGCATCGGAATTAAATACAAAAGGCACAATACCGACTTAAGTCCAAGAAGACTGACTCTTCTTACTGTCTATATTTTGAACCATTCCTGTGACACTAGTTATAGATTCCGATGCTTCAATTCAGGTCTACTGTATCCCATCGACCTTATTATTCACGATGGAACACAGAAATTGCATCGGAGTGAAATGCAAAAGGCACAATGCCGAATTAAGCACAAGAAGACTGACTCTTCCTAATGCCTATGTTTTGAACCATTCCTGTGACACTAGTTCTAGATTCCGATGCTTTACTTCAGATTTACTGTATCCCTCTGATCTCCTCATTGACGATGAAACACAGAAATTGCCACGGAATTAAATACATAAGTCACAAGGAAGACCTAAATACAAGACGACTGACTCATCTTACTGTATATGTTTTGATCCTTTCCTGTGAGACCAGTTTATAATTCTGATGCTTGACTTCAGGTTTTCTGTATCCCTTGGACCTTCTTATTGACGAAGAAGCACAGAAATTGCAACGGAATTAAATACAAAAGGCACTATGCCGACTTAAGTACAAGAAAACTGACTCTTCTTAATGTCTATGTTTTGAACCATTCCTGTGACACTAGTTATAGATTCCGATGCTTCACTGCAGGTTTACTGTATCCCTTGGACCTTCTTATTGACGATGAAGCACAGAAATTGCATCGTAATTAAATACAAAAGGCACAATGCCGACTTAAGTACAAGAAGACTGACTCTTCCTACTGTCTATGTTTTGAACCATTCCTGTGACACTAGTTCTAGATTCCGATGCTTTACTTCAGGTTTACTCTATCCCTCTGATCTTCTCATTGACGATGAAACACAGAAATTGCATCGGAATTTAATGCAAAAGGCACAATGCCGACTTAAGTACAAGAAGTTTGACTCATCTTACTGTCTATGTTTTGAACCATTCCGGAGTCACTAGTTATAGATTCCGATGCTGCACTTCAGGTTTACTGTATCTCTTGGACCTTCTTATTGACGATGAAATACAGAAATTGCATCGGAATTAAACACAAAAGGCACAATGCCGACTTAAGTACAAAAAGACTGACTCTTCTTACTGACTATGATTAGAACCATTCCTGTGACACTAGTTATAGATTCCGATGCTTCACTTCAGGTTTACTGTATCCCTCTGACCTTCTTATTGACGATGAAACACAGAAATTGCATCGGAATTAAATGAAAAAGGCACAACGCCGACTTAAGTACAAGAACACTGACTCTTTTTACTGACTACGTTTTGAACCATTCCTGTGACACTAGTTATTGATTCGGATGCTTCACTTCAGGTTTACTGTATCCCTCTGACCTTCTTATTCTCGATGAAACACAGAAATTGCATTGGAATTAAATAGAAAAGGCACAATGCCGACTTAAGTACAAGACGACTGACTTTTCTAACTGTCTATGCTTTGAACCATTCCTGTGACACTAGTTATAGATTCCGATGCTTCACTTCAGGTTTACTGTATCCCTCTGACCTTCTTATTGCCGATGAAACACAGAAATTTCATCGGAATTAGTACAAAAGGCACAATGCCGACTTAAATACAAGAAGACTGGCTCTTCTTACTGACTATGTTTGAACCATTCCCGTGACTCTAGTTATAGATCCCGATGCTTCACTTCAGGTTTTCTGTATCCCTCTGACCTTCTTATTGACGATGAAACACAGAAATTTCAACGGAATTAAATAGAAACGCCACAATGCCTACATAAGTACAAGATGACTGACTCTTCTTACTGGCTATGTTTTGAACCATTCCTGTGACACCAGTTATAGATTCCGATGCTTCACTTCAGGTTTACTGTATCCCTCTGACCTTCTTATTGACGATGAAACACAAAATTGCATCGGAATTAAATACAAAATGCACAATGCCCACTTAAGTACAAGAAGCCTGACTCTTCTTACTGTCTATGTTTTGAATCCTTCCTGTGAGACCAATTTTAGATTCCGATACTTCACCTCAGGTTTACTGTACCCCTTGGACCATCGTATTCACGATGAAACACAGAGACTGCTCCGGAATCAAACACAAAAGGCACAATGCCGACTTAAGTACAATGAGGCTGACACTTCTTACTGTCTATGTTTTGAACCTTTCCTGTGCGACGACTTATAGATTCCGATGCTTCACTTCAGGTTTACTATATCCCTTGGACCTTCTTATTGACGATGATCCACAGAAATTGCATCGGAATTAAATACATAAGTCACAATGAAGACCTAAATACAAGACGACTGACTCATCTTAATGTCTATGTTTTGATCCATTCCTGTGAGACCAGTTTATAATTCCGATGCTTCACTTCAGGTTTACTGTATCCCTTGGACCTTCTTATTGACGGAGAAGCACAGAAATTGCAACGGAATTAAATACAAAACGCACAATGCCGACTTAAGTACAAGAAAACTGACTCTTCTTAATGTCTATGATTTAAACCATTCCTGTGACACTTGTTATAAATTCCGATGCTTCAATTTAGGTTTACTGTATCCCTTGGACCTTCTTATTGACGATGAAACACAGAAATTGCATCGTAATTAAATACAAAAGGCACAATGCCGACTTAAGTACAAGAAGACTGACTCATCCTACTGTCTATGTTTTGAACCATACCTGTGACACTAGTTCTAGATTCCGATGCTTTACTTCAGGTTTACTGTATCACTCTGATCTTCTCATAGACGATGAAACACAGAAATTGCATCGGAATTTAATACAAAAGGCACAATGCCGACTTAAATACAAGAAGACTGGCTCTTCTTACTGACTATGTTTGAACCATTCCCGTGACTCTAGTTATAGATCCCGATGCTTCACTTCAGGTTTTCTGTATCCCTCTGACCTTCTTATTGACGATGAAACACAAAAATTTCAACGGAATTAAATAGAAACGCCACAATGCCTACATAAGTACAAGATGACTGACTCTTCTTACTGGCTATGTTTTGAACCATTCCTGTGACACCAGTTATAGATTCCGATGCTTCACTTCAGGTTTACTGTATCCCTCTGACCTTCCTATTGACGATGAAACACAGAAATTGCATCGGAATGAAGTACAAAAGGCACAATGCCGACTTAAGTACAAGAAGACTGACTCTTCTTACTGTCTATGTTTAAAACCAATTCTGTGACACTAGTTATAGATTCTGATGCCTCACTCCAGGTTTACTGTATCCCTCGGAAATTCTTATTGACGATGAAACACAGAAATTGCATCAGAATTAAATACGAAAGGCACAATACCGACTTAAGTACAAAAAGGCTGACTCTTCTTACTGTCTATGTTTTGAACCATTCCTGTGACATTAGTTATAGATTCCAATGCTTCACTTTAGGTTTACTGTATCCCTTAGACCTTCGTATTGACGATGAAACACAGAAATTGCATCGGAATTAAATACAAAAGTCACAATGCCGACTTTAGTTCAAGAAGACTGACTCTTCTTACTGTCTATGCTTTGAACCATTCCTGGGACACTAGTTATAGATTCCGATGCTTCACTTCAGGTTTACGGTACCCCTCTGACATTCGTATTTACGATGAAACACCGAAATTGCATCTGAATTAAATACCAAATCCACAATACCGACTTAAGTACAAGAAGACTGACTCTTCTTACTGTCTATATTTTGAACCATTCCTGTGACACTAGTTACAGATTCCGATGCTTCAATTCAGGTCTACTGTATCCCATCGACCTTATTATTCACGATGAAACACAGAAATTGCATCGGAGTGAAATACAAAAGGCACAATGCCGACTTAAGTACAAGAAGACTGACTCTTCTTACTGTCTATGTTTAAAACCATTCCTGTGACACTAGTTATAGATTCTGATGCCTCACTCCAGGTTTACTGTATCCCTCGGACCTTCGTATTGACGATGAAACACAGAAATTGCATCGGAATTAAAAGAAAAAGGCACAACGCCGACTTAAGTACAAGAAGACTGACTCTTTTTACTGACTACGTTTTTAACCATTCCTGTGACACTAGTTATGGATTCGGATGCTTCACTTCAGGTTTACTGTATCCCTCTGACCTTCTTATTCGCGATGAAACACAGAAGTGGCATCGGAATTAAATACAAAAGGCACAATGCCGACTTCAGTACAAGAAAACTGACTGTTTTTACTGACTATGTTTTGAATCATTCCTGTGACACTAGTTATAGATTCGGATGCTTCACTTCAGGTTTACTGTATCCCTCTGACCTTCTTATTGACGATGAAACACAGAAATTGCATCGGAGTTAAATAGAAAAAGCACAATGACGACATAAGTAAAAGAAGACTGACTCCTCTTACTGTCTATGTTTTGAACCATTCCTGTGATACTAGTTATAGATTCTGATGCTTCACTTCTGGTTTACTGTATCCCTCTGACCTTCTTATTGACGATGATACACAGAAATTACATCGAAATTATATACAAAAGGCACAATGACGACATAAGTACAAGAAGATTGACTCTCCTTAGTGTCTATGTTTTGAACCATTCCTGTGACACTAGTTATAGATTCCGATGCTTCACTCCAGGTTTACTGTATCCCTTGAACCGTCTAATTGACGATGAAACACAGAAATTGCATCGGAATTAAATACAAAAGGCACAATGCCGACTTAAGTACAAGAAGACTGACTCTTCTTACTGACTATGTTTTGAACTATTCCTGTGACGCTAGTTATAGATTGCGATGCTTCACTTCAGGTTTACTGTATACCTTGGACCTTCTTATTGACGATGAAACACAGAAATTGCATCGGAATTAAATACAAAAGGCATAATATCGACTTAAGTACAAGAAGACTGACTATTCCTACTGTCTATGTTTTGAACCATTCCTGTGACACTAGTTTTGGATTCCGATGCTTCACTTCAGGTTTACTGTATCCCTCTGACCTTGTTATTGTTGATGAAACACAGAAATGGCATCGGAATTAAATACAAAAGGCACAATGCAGACTTCAGTACAAGAAAACTGACTCTTCCTACTGTCTATGCTTTGAACCATTCCTGTGACACTAGTTATAGATTCCGATGCTACACTCCAGGTTTACTGTATCCCTTGGACCTTCTTATTGACGATGAATCACAGAAATTGCATCGGAATTAAATACAAAAGGCACAATACCGACTTAAGTACAAAAAGGCTGACTCTTCTTACTGTCTATGTTTTGAACCATACCTGTGACACTAGTTATAGATTCCAATGCTTCACTTTAGTTTTACTGTATCCCTTAGACCTTCGTATTGACGATGAAACACAGAAATTGCATCGGAATTAAATACGAAAGGCACAATGCCGACTTTAGTTCAAGAAGACTGACTCTTCTTACTGTCTATGTTTTGAACCATTCAGGTGATTCTAGTTATAGATTCCGATGCTTCACTTCAGGTTTACCGTACCCCTCTGACCTTCTTATTTACGATGAAACACAGAAATTGCATCGGAATTAAATACAAAAGGCACAATACCGACTTAAGTCCAAGAAGACTGACTCTTCTTACTGTCTATGTTTTGAACCATTCCTGTGACACTAGTTATAGATTCCGATGCTTCAATTCAGGTCTACTGTATCCCATCGACCTTATTATTCACGATGGAACACAGAAATTGCATCGGAGTGAAATGCAAAAGGCACAATGCCGAATTAAGCACAAGAAGACTGACTCTTCCTAATGCCTATGTTTTGAACCATTCCTGTGACACTAGTTCTAGATTCCGATGCTTTACTTCAGATTTACTGTATCCCTCTGATCTCCTCATTGACGATGAAACACAGAAATTGCCACGGAATTAAATACATAAGTCACAAGGAAGACCTAAATACAAGACGACTGACTCATCTTACTGTATATGTTTTGATCCTTTCCTGTGAGACCAGTTTATAATTCTGATGCTTGACTTCAGGTTTTCTGTATCCCTTGGACCTTCTTATTGACGAAGAAGCACAGAAATTGCAACGGAATTAAATACAAAAGGCACTATGCCGACTTAAGTACAAGAAAACTGACTCTTCTTAATGTCTATGTTTTGAACCATTCCTGTGACACTAGTTATAGATTCCGATGCTTCACTGCAGGTTTACTGTATCCCTTGGACCTTCTTATTGACGATGAAGCACAGAAATTGCATCGTAATTAAATACAAAAGGCACAATGCCGACTTAAGTACAAGAAGACTGACTCTTCCTACTGTCTATGTTTTGAACCATTCCTGTGACACTAGTTCTAGATTCCGATGCTTTACTTCAGGTTTACTCTATCCCTCTGATCTTCTCATTGACGATGAAACACAGAAATTGCATCGGAATTTAATACAAAAGGCACAATGCCGACTTAAGTACAAGAAGTTTGACTCATCTTACTGTCTATGTTTTGAACCATTCCGGAGTCACTAGTTATAGATTCCGATGCTGCACTTCAGGTTTACTGTATCTCTTGGACCTTCTTATTGACGATGAAATACAGAAATTGCATCGGAATTAAACACAAAAGGCACAATGCCGACTTAAGTACAAAAAGACTGACTCTTCTTACTGACTATGATTAGAACCATTCCTGTGACACTAGTTATAGATTCCGATGCTTCACTTCAGGTTTACTGTATCCCTCTGACCTTCTTATTGACGATGAAACACAGAAATTGCATCGGAATTAAATGAAAAAGGCACAACGCCGACTTAAGTACAAGAACACTGACTCTTTTTACTGACTACGTTTTGAACCATTCCTGTGACACTAGTTATTGATTCGGATGCTTCACTTCAGGTTTACTGTATCCCTCTGACCTTCTTATTCTCGATGAAACACAGAAATTGCATTGGAATTAAATAGAAAAGGCACAATGCCGACTTAAGTACAAGACGACTGACTTTTCTAACTGTCTATGCTTTGAACCATTCCTGTGACACTAGTTATAGATTCCGATGCTTCACTTCAGGTTTACTGTATCCCTCTGACCTTCTTATTGCCGATGAAACACAGAAATTTCATCGGAATTAGTACAAAAGGCACAATGCCGACTTAAATACAAGAAGACTGGCTCTTCTTACTGACTATGTTTGAACCATTCCCGTGACTCTAGTTATAGATCCCGATGCTTCACTTCAGGTTTTCTGTATCCCTCTGACCTTCTTATTGACGATGAAACACAGAAATTTCAACGGAATTAAATAGAAACGCCACAATGCCTACATAAGTACAAGATGACTGACTCTTCTTACTGGCTATGTTTTGAACCATTCCTGTGACACCAGTTATAGATTCCGATGCTTCACTTCAGGTTTACTGTATCCCTCTGACCTTCTTATTGACGATGAAACACAAAATTGCATCGGAATTAAATACAAAATGCACAATGCCCACTTAAGTACAAGAAGCCTGACTCTTCTTACTGTCTATGTTTTGAATCCTTCCTGTGAGACCAATTTTAGATTCCGATACTTCACCTCAGGTTTACTGTACCCCTTGGACCATCGTATTCACGATGAAACACAGAGACTGCTCCGGAATCAAACACAAAAGGCACAATGCCGACTTAAGTACAATGAGGCTGACACTTCTTACTGTCTATGTTTTGAACCTTTCCTGTGCGACGACTTATAGATTCCGATGCTTCACTTCAGGTTTACTATATCCCTTGGACCTTCTTATTGACGATGATCCACAGAAATTGCATCGGAATTAAATACATAAGTCACAATGAAGACCTAAATACAAGACGACTGACTCATCTTAATGTCTATGTTTTGATCCATTCCTGTGAGACCAGTTTATAATTCCGATGCTTCACTTCAGGTTTACTGTATCCCTTGGACCTTCTTATTGACGGAGAAGCACAGAAATTGCAACGGAATTAAATACAAAACGCACAATGCCGACTTAAGTACAAGAAAACTGACTCTTCTTAATGTCTATGATTTAAACCATTCCTGTGACACTTGTTATAAATTCCGATGCTTCAATTTAGGTTTACTGTATCCCTTGGACCTTCTTATTGACGATGAAACACAGAAATTGCATCGTAATTAAATACAAAAGGCACAATGCCGACTTAAGTACAAGAAGACTGACTCATCCTACTGTCTATGTTTTGAACCATACCTGTGACACTAGTTCTAGATTCCGATGCTTTACTTCAGGTTTACTGTATCACTCTGATCTTCTCATAGACGATGAAACACAGAAATTGCATCGGAATTTAATACAAAAGGCACAATGCCGACTTAAATACAAGAAGACTGGCTCTTCTTACTGACTATGTTTGAACCATTCCCGTGACTCTAGTTATAGATCCCGATGCTTCACTTCAGGTTTTCTGTATCCCTCTGACCTTCTTATTGACGATGAAACACAAAAATTTCAACGGAATTAAATAGAAACGCCACAATGCCTACATAAGTACAAGATGACTGACTCTTCTTACTGGCTATGTTTTGAACCATTCCTGTGACACCAGTTATAGATTCCGATGCTTCACTTCAGGTTTACTGTATCCCTCTGACCTTCCTATTGACGATGAAACACAGAAATTGCATCGGAATGAAGTACAAAAGGCACAATGCCGACTTAAGTACAAGAAGACTGACTCTTCTTACTGTCTATGTTTAAAACCAATTCTGTGACACTAGTTATAGATTCTGATGCCTCACTCCAGGTTTACTGTATCCCTCGGAAATTCTTATTGACGATGAAACACAGAAATTGCATCAGAATTAAATACGAAAGGCACAATACCGACTTAAGTACAAAAAGGCTGACTCTTCTTACTGTCTATGTTTTGAACCATTCCTGTGACATTAGTTATAGATTCCAATGCTTCACTTTAGGTTTACTGTATCCCTTAGACCTTCGTATTGACGATGAAACACAGAAATTGCATCGGAATTAAATACAAAAGTCACAATGCCGACTTTAGTTCAAGAAGACTGACTCTTCTTACTGTCTATGCTTTGAACCATTCCTGGGACACTAGTTATAGATTCCGATGCTTCACTTCAGGTTTACGGTACCCCTCTGACATTCGTATTTACGATGAAACACCGAAATTGCATCTGAATTAAATACCAAATCCACAATACCGACTTAAGTACAAGAAGACTGACTCTTCTTACTGTCTATATTTTGAACCATTCCTGTGACACTAGTTACAGATTCCGATGCTTCAATTCAGGTCTACTGTATCCCATCGACCTTATTATTCACGATGAAACACAGAAATTGCATCGGAGTGAAATACAAAAGGCACAATGCCGACTTAAGTACAAGAAGACTGACTCTTCTTACTGTCTATGTTTAAAACCATTCCTGTGACACTAGTTATAGATTCTGATGCCTCACTCCAGGTTTACTGTATCCCTCGGACCTTCGTATTGACGATGAAACACAGAAATTGCATCGGAATTAAAAGAAAAAGGCACAACGCCGACTTAAGTACAAGAAGACTGACTCTTTTTACTGACTACGTTTTTAACCATTCCTGTGACACTAGTTATGGATTCGGATGCTTCACTTCAGGTTTACTGTATCCCTCTGACCTTCTTATTCGCGATGAAACACAGAAGTGGCATCGGAATTAAATACAAAAGGCACAATGCCGACATCAGTACAAGAAAACTGACTGTTTTTACTGACTATGATTTGAATCATTCCTGTGACACTAGTTATAGATTCGGATGCTTCACTTCAGGTTTACTGTATCCCTCTCACCTTCTTATTGACGATGAAACACAGAAATTGCATCGGAGTTAAATAGAAAAAGCACAATGACGACATAAGTAAAAGAAGACTGACTCCTCTTACTGTCTATGTTTTGAACCATTCCTGTGATACTAGTTATAGATTCTGATGCTTCACTTCTGGTTTACTGTATCCCTCTGACCTTCTTATTGACGATGATACACAGAAATTACATCGAAATTATATACAAAAGGCACAATGACGACATAAGTACAAGAAGATTGACTCTCCTTAGTGTCTATGTTTTGAACCATTCCTGTGACACTAGTTATAGATTCCGATGCTTCACTCCAGGTTTACTGTATCCCTTGAACCGTCTAATTGACGATGAAACACAGAAATTGCATCGGAATTAAATACAAAAGGCACAATGCCGACTTAAGTACAAGAAGACTGACTCTTCTTACTGACTATGTTTTGAACTATTCCTGTGACGCTAGTTATAGATTGCGATGCTTCACTTCAGGTTTACTGTATACCTTGGACCTTCTTATTGACGATGAAACACAGAAATTGCATCGGAATTAAATACAAAAGGCATAATATCGACTTAAGTACAAGAAGACTGACTATTCCTACTGTCTATGTTTTGAACCATTCCTGTGACACTAGTTTTGGATTCCGATGCTTCACTTCAGGTTTACTGTATCCCTCTGACCTTGTTATTGTTGATGAAACACAGAAATGGCATCGGAATTAAATACAAAAGGCACAATGCAGACTTCAGTACAAGAAAACTGACTCTTCCTACTGTCTATGCTTTGAACCATTCCTGTGACACTAGTTATAGATTCCGATGCTACACTCCAGGTTTACTGTATCCCTTGGACCTTCTTATTGACGATGAATCACAGAAATTGCATCGGAATTAAATACAAAAGGCACAATGCCGACTTAAGGGCAAGAAGACTGACTGTTCTTACTGACTATGTTTTGAACCATTCCTGTGACACTAGTTATAGATTCCGATGCTTCACTTCAGGTTTACTGTATCCCTTGGACCTCCTTATTGACGATGAAACACAGAAATTGCATCGGAATTAAATAAAAAAGGCACAATGCCGACTTAAGTACAAGAAGACTGATTCTTCTTACTGACTATATTTTGAACCATTCCTGTGACAACAGTTATTGATTCGGATGCTTCACTTCAGGTTTACTGTATCCCTCTGACCTTCTTATTCACGATTTTACACAGAAATTGCATCGGAATTAAATAGAAAAGTCACAATGCCGACTTAAGTACAAGACGACTGGCTTTTCTTACTGTCTATGTTTTGAACCATTCCTCTGACACTAGTTATAGATTCCGATGCTTCACTTCAGGTTTACTGTATCCCTTGGACCTTCTTATTGACGAAGAAACACAGATATTGCATCGGAATTAAATACAAAAGGCACAATGCCGACTTAACTACAAGAAGACTGACTCTTCTTACTGACTTTGTTTTGAACCATTCCCTTGACTCTAGTTAAAGATCCCGATGCTTCACTTCAGGTTTACTGTATCCCTCTGACCTTCTTATTGACGATGAAACACAGAAACTCCAACGGAATTAAATAGAAACGCCACAATGCCTACTTAAGTACAAGATGATTGACTCTCCATACTGGCTATGTATTGAACCATTCCTGTGACTCTAGTTATAGATTCCGATGCTTCACTTCAGGTTTACTGTATCTCTTGCACCTTCTTATTGACGAAGAAACACAGAAATTGCATTCGAATTAAACACAAAAGGCACAATGTCGACTTAAGTACAAAGAGACTGACTCTCCTTACTGACTATGATAAGAACCATTCCTGTGACACTAGTTATAGATTCCGATGCTTCACTTCAGGTTTACTGTATTCCTCTGACCTTCTTCTTGACGATGAAACACAGAAATAGCATCGGAATTAAATACAAAAGGCACAATGCCGACTTAAGTACAAGAAGACTGACTCTTCTTACTGTCTATGTTTTGAATCTCTCCTGTTAGACCAGTTCTAGATTCCGATACTTCACCTCAGGTTAACCGTACCCCCTGGACCTTCGTATTCACGATGAAACACAGAGATTGCATCGGAATCAAAGTCAAAAGGCACAATGCCGACTTAAATACAATAAGGCTGGCACTTCTTACTGTCTATGTTTTGAACCTTTCCTGTGAGACGACTTTTAGATTCCGATGCTTCACTTCAGGTTTACTGTTTCCCTTGGACCTTCTTATTGACCACGAAACACAGAAATTGCATCGGAATTAAATACATAAGTCACAATGAAGACCAAAATACAAGAAGACTGACTCATCTTACTGTCTATGTTTTGAACCATTCCTGTGAGACCAGTTTATAATTCCGATGCTTCACTTCAGGTTTACTGTATCCCTTGGACCTTCTTATTGACGATGAAATACAGAAATTCCATCGGAATTAAATACAAAAGGCACAATGACGACTTAAGTACAAGAAGACTGACTCTTCTTACTGTCTATGTTTTAAAAAATTCCTGTGACACTAGTTATAGATTCCGATGCTTCACTTCAGGTTTACTGTATCCATTGGACCTTCTCATTGACGATGAAACACAGATATTGCATCGGACTTAAATACAAAAGGCGCAATGCCGACTTAAGTGCAAGAACACTGACTCTTCCTACTGTCTATGTTTTGAACCATTCCTGTGACACTAGTTATAGATTCCGATGCTTCACTTCAGGTTTACTGTATCTCTTGGACCTTCTTATTGACGATGAAACACAGAAATTGCATCGGAATTAAACACAAAAGGCACAATGCCGTCTTAAGTACAAAAAGACTGACTTTTCTTAGTGACTATGATTAGAACCATTCCTGTGACACTAGTTATAGATTCCGATGCTCCACTTCAGGTTTACTGTATCCCTCTGACCTTCTTATTGACGATGAAACACAGAAATGGCATCGGAATTAAATGAAAAAGCTACAAAGCCGACTTAAGTACAAGAAGACTGACTCTTTTTACTGACTACGTTTTGAACCATTCCTGTGACACTAGTTGTAGATTCGGATGCTTCAGTTCAGAATTACTGTATCCCTCTAACCTTCTTATTGACGATGAAACACAGAAATTACATCGGAATTAAATAGAAAAGGCACACTGCCGACATAAGTACAAGAATACTGACCCTCCTTACTGTCTATGTTTTGAACCATTCCTGTGACACTAGTTATAGATTCCGATGCTTCACTCCAGGTTTACTGTATCCCTTGAACCTTCTTATTGACGATGAAACACAGAAATTGCATCGGAATTAAATACAAAAGGCACAATGCCGACATAAGGACAAAAAGACTGACTCTTCTTACTGACTATGTTTTGAACCATTCCTGTGACACTAGCTATAGATTCCATTGCTTCACTTCAGGTTTACTGTATCCCTCTGACCTTCTTATTGACGATGAAACACAGAATTAGCATCGGAATTAAATAGAAAAGGCACAATGCCGACTTAAGTACAAGACGACTGACTATTCTTACTGACTATGTTTTGAACTATTCCTGTGACACTAGTTATAGATTGCGATGCTTCACTTCAGGTTTACTGTATACCTTGGACCTTCTCATTGACGATGAAACACAGAAATTGCATCGGAATTAAATACAAAAGGCACAATATCGACTTAAGTACAAGAAGACTGACTATTCCTAATGTCTATGATTTGAACCATTCCTGTGACACTAGTTTTGTATTCCGATGTTTCACTTCATGTTTACTGTATCCCTCTGACCTTGTTATTGTTGATGAGACACAGAAATTGCATCGGAATTAAATACAAAAGGCACAATGCCGACTTCAGTACAAGAAGACTGACTCTTCCTACTATCTATGGTTTGAACCATTCCTGTGACAACAGTTATAGATTCGGATGCTTCACTTCAGGTTTACTGTATCCCTCTGACCTTCTTAATCACGATGTAACACAGAAATTGCATCGGAATTAAATAGAAAAGTCACAATGCCGACTTAAGTACAAGACGACTGGCTTTTCTTACTGTCTATGCTTTGAACCTTTCCTGTGACACTAGTTATAGATTCCGATGCTTCACTTCAGGTTTACTGTATCCCTTGGACCTTCTTATTGACGATGAAACACAGAAATTGCATCGGATTTAAATACAAAAGGCACAATGCCGACTTAAGTACAAGAAGACTGACTCTTCTTACTGACTATGTTTTGAACCATTCTCTTGACTCTAGTTATAGATCCCGATGATTCACTTCAGGTTTACTGTATCCCTCTGACCTTCTTATTGACAATGAAACACAGAAACTCCAACGGAATTAAAGAGAAACGCCACAATGTCTACTTAAGTACAAGATGATTGACTCTCCTTACTGGCTATGTATTGAACCATTCCTGTGACACTACTTATAGATTCCGATGTTTCACTTCAGGTTTACTGTATCTCTTGGACCTTCTTATTGACGAAGAAACACAGAAATTGCATCGGAATTAAACACAAAAGGCACAATGCCGACTTAAGTACAAAGAGAGTGACTCTCCTCACTGACTATGATTAGAACCATTCCTGTGACACTAGTTATAGATTCCGATGCTTCACTTCAGGTTTACTGTATCCCTCTGACCTTCTTATTGACGATGAAACACATAAATAGCATCGGACTTAAATACAAAAGGCACAATGCCGACTTAAGTGCAAGAACACTGACTCTTCCTACTGTCTATGCTTTGAACCATTCCTGTGACACTAGTTATAGATTCCGATGCTTCACTTCAGGTTTACTGTATCTCTTGGACCTTCTTATTGACGATGAAACACAGAAATTGCATCGGAATTAAACACAAAAGGCACAATGCCGACTTAAGTACAAAAAGACTGAATTTTCTTAGTGACTATGATTAGAACCATTCCTGTGACACTAGTTACAGATTCCGATGCTTCACTTCAGATTTACTGTATCCCTCTGACCTTCTTATTGACGATGAAACACAGAAATGGCATCGGAATTAAATGAAAAAGGCACAATGCCGACTTAAGTACAAGAAGACTGACTCTTTTTACTGACTACGTTTTGAACCATTCCTGTGACACTAGTTGTAGATTCGGATGCTTCACTTCAGGTTTACTGTATCCCTCTGACCTTCTTATTGACGATGAAACACAGAAATTACATCGGAATTAAATAGAAAAGGCACAATGCCGTCATAAGTACAAGAAGACTGACTCTCCTTACTGTCTATGTTTTGAACCATTCCTGTGACACTAGTTAGAGATTCCGATGCTTCACTCCAGGTTTACTGTATCCCTTGAACCTTCTTATTGACGATGAAACACAGAAATTGCATCGGAATTAAATACAAAAGGCACAATGCCGACATAAGGACCAGAAGACTGACTCTTCTTACTGTCTATGTTTTGAATCTCTCCTGTGAGACCAGTTTTAGATTCCGATACTTCACCTCAGGTTACTGTACCCCTTGGATCTTCGTATTCACGATGAATCACAGAGATTGCATCGGAATCAAACACAAAAGGCACAATGCCGACTTAAGTACAATAAGGCTGACACTTCTTACTGTCTATATTTTGAACCATTCCTGTGAGACGACTTTTAGTTTCCGATGCTTCACTTCAGGTTTACTGTTTCCCTTAGACCTTCTTATTGACGATGAAACACAGAAATTGCATCAGAATTAAATACATAAGTCACAATGAAGACCAAAATACAAGAAGAATGACTCATCTTACTGTCTATGTTTTGAACCATTCCTGTGAGACCAGTTTATAATGCCGAAGCTTCACTTCAGGTTTACTGTATCCCTTGGACCTTCTTATTGACGATGAAACACAGAAATTGCATCGGAATTAAATACAAAAGGCACAATGCCGACTTAAGTTCAAGAAGACTGACTCTTCTTACTGCCTATGCTTCAAAAAATTCTTGTGACACTAGTTATAGATTCCGATGCTTCACTTCAGGTTTACTGTATCCCTTGGACCTTCTTATTGACGATGAAACACAGAAATTGCATCGGAAGTAATACAAAAGGCACAATGCCGACTTAAGTACAAGAAGACTGACTCTTCTTACTGTCTATGTATTAAACCATTCCTATGACACTAGTTATAGATTCCGATGCTTAACTTCAGGTTTACTGTATCCCTTGGACCTTCTCATTGACGATGAAAAAAGATATTGCATCGGAATTAAATACAAAAGGCACTATGGCGACTTAAGTACAAGAAGACTGACTCTTCCTACTGTCTATGTTTTGAACCATTCCTGTGACACAAGCTATAGATTCCGATGCTTCACTTCAGGTTTACTGTATCCCTCTGATCCTCTTATTGACGATGTAAAACAGAAATTGCATCGGAATTAAATACAAAAGGCACAATGCCTACTTAAGTACAAGAAGACTGACCCATCTTATTGTCTATGTTTTGAACCATTCCTGTGACACTAGTTATAGATTCCGATGCTTCACTTCAGGTTTACCGTATCTCTTGGACCTTCTTATTGACGATGAAACACAGAAATTGCATCGGAATTAAACACAAAAGGCACAATGCCGACTTAAGTACAAAAAGACTGACTCTTCTTACTGACTATGATTGGAACCATTCCTGTGACACTAGTTATAGATTCCGATGCTTCACTTCAGGTTACTGTATCCCTCTGACATTCTTATTGACGATGAAACACAGAAATTGCATCGGAATTAAATGAAAAAGGCACAATGCCGACTTAAGTACAAGAAGACTGACTCTTTTTACTGACTACGTTTTGAACCATTCCTGTGACACTAGTTATAGATTCGGATGCTTCACTTCAGGATTACTGTATCCCTCTGACCTTCTTATTCACGATGAAACACAGAAATTGCATCGGAATTAAATACAAAATGCCCAATGCCGACTTAAGTACAAGAAGACTGACTCTTTTTACTGACTATGTTTTGAATCATTCCTGTGACACTAGTTATAGATTCGGATGCATCACTTCAGGTTTACTGTATCCCTCTGACCTTCTTATTCTCGATGAAACACAGAAATTGCATCGGAATTAAATTGAAAAGGCACAATGCCGACTTAAGTACAAGACGACTGACTTTTCTTACTGTCTATGCTTTGAACCATGCCTGTGACACTAGTTATAGATTTCGATGATTCACTTCAGGTTTACTGCATCCCTTGGACCATCTTATTGACGATGAAACACAGAAATTGCATCGGAATTAGTACAATAGGCACAATGCCGACTTAAGTACAAGAAGACTGACTCTTCTTACTGACTATGTTTGAACAATTCCCGTGACTCTAGTTATAGATCCCGATGCTTCACTTCAGGTTTACTGTATCCCTCTGACCATCTTATTGACGATGAAACACACGAATTGCAACGGAATTAAATAGAAACGCCACAATGCCTACTTAAGAACAAGATGGCTGACTCTTCTTACTGTCTATGTTTTGAATCTCTCCTGTGAAACCAGTTTTAGATTCCGATACTTCACCTCAGGTTTACTGTACCCCTTGGACCTTCGTATTCACGATGAAACACAGAGATTGCATCGGAATCAAACACAAAAGGCACAATGCCGGCTTAAGGACAATAAGGCTGACACTTCTTACTGTCTATGTTCTGAACCTTTCCTGTGAGACGACTTTTAGCTTCCGATGGTTCACTTCAGGTTTACTGTTTCCCTTGGACCTTCTTATTGACGACGAAATACAGAAATTGCATCGGAATTAAATACATAAGTCTCAATGAACACCTAAATACAAGAAGACTGACTCATCTAACTGTCTATGTTTTGATCCATTCCTGTGAGACCAGTTCATAATTCCGATGCTTCACTTCAGGTTTACTGTATCCCTTGGACCTTCTTATTGACGATGAAACACAGAAATTGCATCGGAATTAAATACTAAAGGCACAATGCCGACTTAAGTACAAGAAGACTGACTCTTCTTACTGTCTAAGTTTGAACCATTCCTGTGACACTAGTTATAGATTCCGATGCTCCACGTGAGGTTTACTGTATCCCTTGGACCTTCTTATTGACGATGAAACACTGATATTGCATCGGTATTAAATACAAAAGGCACAATGCCGACTTATGTACAAGAAGACTGACTCTTCCTACTGTCTATGTTTTGAACCATTCCTGTGCCACTAGTTATAGATTCCGATGCCTCACTTCAGGTTTACTGTATCCCTTTGTTCTTCTTATTGACGATGAAACACAGAAATTGCATCGGAATTAAATACAAAAGGCACATACCGACTTAAGTACAAGAAGACTGACTCATCTTACTGTCTATGTTTTGAACCATTCCTGTGACACTAGTTATGGATTCCGATGCTTCACTTCAGGTTTACTGTATCTCTTGGACCTTCTTATTGACGATGAAACACAGAAATTGCATCGGAATTAAACACAAAAGGCACAATGCCGACTTAAGTACAAAAGGACTGACTCTTCTTACTGACTATGATAAGAACCATTCGTGTGACACTAGTTATAGATTCCGATGCTTCCCTTCAGGTTTACTGTATCCCTCTGACCTTCTTATTGACGATGAAACACAGAAATTGCATCGGAAGTAAATGAAAAAGGCACAATGCCGACTTAAGTACAAGAAGACTGACTCTTTTTACTGACTACGTTTTGAACCATTCCTGAGACACTAGTTATAGAATTCCGATGCTTCACTTCAGGTTTACTGTATCCCTTGGACCTTCTTATTGACAATGAAACACAGATACTCCAACGGAATTAAAGAGACACGCCACAATGTCTACTTAAGTACAAGATGATTGACTCTCCTTACTGGCTATGTATTGAACCATTCCTGTGACACAACTTATAGATTCCGATGTTTCACTTCAGGTTTACTGTATCTCTTGGACCATCTTATTGACGAAGAAACACAGAAATTGCATCGGAATTAAATCAAAAGGCACAATGCCGACTTAAGTACAAAGAGACTGACTCTCCTTGCTGACTATGATTAGAACCATTCCTGTGACACTAGTTATAGATTCCGATGCTTCACTTCAGGTTTACTGTATCCCTCTGACCTTCTTATTGACGATGAAACACAGAAATTGCATCGGAATTATATGAAAAAGGCACAATGCCGACTTAAGTACAAGAAGACTGACACTTTTTACTGACTACGATTTGAACCATTCCTGTCACACTAGTTATAGATTCGGATGCTTCACTTCAGGTTTACTGGATCCCTCTGACCTTCTTATTCACGATGAAACACAGAAATTGCATCGGAATTAAATACAAAATGCACAATGCCGACTTAAGTACAAGAAGACTGACTCTTTTTACTGACTATGTTTTGAATCATTCCTGTGACACTAGTTATAGATTCGGATGCTTCACTTCAGGTTTACTGTATCCCTCTGACCTTCTTATTCTCGATGAAACACAGAAATTGCATCGGAATTAGTACAAAAGGCACAATGCCGACTTAAGTACAAGAAGACTGACTCTTCTTACTGACTATGTTTGAACCATTCCCGTGACTCTAGTTATAGATCCCGATGCTTCACTTCAGGTTTACTGTATCCCTCTGACCATCTTATTGACGATGAAACACACGAATTGCAACGGAATTAAATAGAACGCCACAATGCCTACTTAAGAACAAGATGGCTGACTCTTCTTACTGGCTCTGTTTTGAACCATTCCTGTGACACTAGTTATATATTCCGATGCTTCACTTCAGGGTTACTGTATCTCTTGGACCTTCTTATTGACGAAGAAACACAGAAATTGCATCGGAATTAAACACAAAAGGCACAATGCCGACTTAAGTACAAAAAGACTGACTCTTCTTACTGTCTATGTTTTGAATCTCTCCTGTGAAACCAGTTTTAGATTCCGATACTTCACCTCAGGTTTACTGTACCCCTTGGACCTTCGTATTCACGATGAAACACAGAGATTGCATCGGAATCAAACACAAAAGGCACAATGCCGACTTAAGTACAATAAGGCTGACACTTCTTACTGTCTATGTTTTGAACCTTTCCTGTGAGACGACTTTTAGCTTCCGATGATTCACTTCAGGTTTACTGTTTCCCTTAGACCTTCTTATTGACGATGAAGTACAGAAATTGCATCGGAATTAAATACATAAGTCTCAATGAACACCTAAATACAAGAAGACTGACTCATCTTACTGTCTATGTTTTGATCCATTCCTGTGAGACCAGTTCATAATTCCGATGCTTCACTTCAGGTTTACTGTATCCCCTGGACCTTCTTATTGACGATGAAACACAGAAATTGCATCGGAATTAAATACTAAAGGCACAATGCCGACTTAAGTACAAGAAGACTGACTCTTCTTACTGTCTAAGTTTGAACCATTCCTGTGACACTAGTTATAGATTCCGATGCTCCACGTGAGGTTTACTGTATCCCTTGGACCTTCTTATTGACGATGAAACACAGATATTGCATCGGTATTAAATACAAAAGGCACAATGCCGGCTTAAGTACAAGAAGACTGACTCTTCCTACTGTCTATGTTTTGAACCATTCCTGTGCCACTAGTTATAGATTCCGATGCTTCACTTCAGGTTTACTGTATCCGTTTGTTCTTCTTATTGACGATGAAACACAGAAATTGCATCGGAATTAAATACAAAAGGCACATACCGACTTAAGTACAAGAAGACTGACTCATCTTACTGTCTATGTTTTGAACCATTCCTGTGACACTAGTTATGGATTCCGATGCTTCACTTCAGGTTTACTGTATCTCTTGGACCTTCTTATTGACGATGAAACACAGAAATTGCATCGGAATTAAACACAAAAGGCACAATGCCGACTTAAGTACAAAAAGACTGACTCTTCTTACTGACTATGATAAGAACCATTCGTGTGACACTAGTTATAGATTCCGATGCTTCCCTTCAGGTTTACTGTATCCCTCTGACCTTCTTATTGACGATGAAACACAGAAATTGCATCGGAAGTAAATGAAAAAGGCACAATGCCGACTTAAGTACAAGAAGACTGACTCTTTTTACTGACTACGTTTTGAACCATTCCTGAGACACTAGTTATAGATTCCGATGCTTCACTTCAGGTTTACTGTATCCCTTGGACCTTCGTATTGACGATGAAACACAGATATTCATCGGAATTAGTATAAAAGGCACAATGCCGACTTAAATACAGGAAGACTGACTCTTCTTACAGACTATGTTTGAACCATTCCCGTGACTCTAGTAATAGATCCCGATGCTTCACTTCAAGTTTACTGTATCCCTCTAACCTTCTTATTGACGATGAAACACAGAAATTGGAACGAAATTAAATAGAATCGCCACAATGCCTACTTAAGTACAAGATGACTGACTCTTCTTACTGGCTATGTTTTGAACCATTCCTGTGACACTAGTTATAGATTCCGATGCTTCACTTCAGGTTTACTGTATCCCTTGGACCTTCTTATTGACAATGAAACACAGAAACTCCAACGGAATTAAAGAGACACGCCACAATGTCTACTTAAGTACAAGATGATTGACTCTCCTTACTGGCTATGTATTGAACCATTCCTGTGACACAAATTATAGATTCCGATGTTTCACTTCAGGTTTACTGTATCTCTTGGACCATCTTATTGACGAAGAAACACAGAAATTGCATCGGAATTAAATCTAAAGGCACAATGCCGACTTAAGTACAAAGAGACTGACTCTCCTTGCTGACTATGATTAGAACCATTCCTGTGACACTAGTTATAGATTCCGATGCTTCACTTCAGGTTTACTGTATCCCTCTGACCTTCTTATTGACGATGAAACACAGAAATTGCATCGGAATTATATGAAAAAGGCACAATGCCGACTTAAGTACAAGAAGACTGACACTTTTTACTGACTACGATTTGAACCATTCCTGTCACACTAGTTATAGATTCGGATGCTTCACTTCAGGTTTACTGGATCCCTCTGACCTTCTTATTCACGATGAAACACAGAAATTGCATCGGAATTAAATACAAATGGCACAATGCCGACTTAAGTACAAGAAGACTGACTCTTTTTACTGACTATGTTTTGAATCATTCCTGTGACACTAGTTATAGATTCGGATGCTTCACTTCAGGTTTACTGTATCCCTCTGACCTTCTTATTCTCGATGAAACACAGAAATTGCATCGGAATTAGTACAAAAGGCACAATGCCGACTTAAGTACAAGAAGACTGACTCTTCTTACTGACTATGTTTGAACCATTCCCGTGACTCTAGTTATAGATCCCGATGCTTCACTTCAGGTTTACTGTATCCCTCTGACCATCTTATTGACGATGAAACACACGAATTGCAACGGAATTAAATAGAAACGCCACAATGCCTACTTAAGAACAAGATGGCTGACTCTTCTTACTGGCTCTGTTTTGAACCATTCCTGTGACACTAGTTATATATTCCGATGCTTCACTTCAGGTTTACTGTATCTCTTGGACCTTCTTATTGACGAAGAAACACAGAAATTGCATCGGAATTAAACACAAAAGGCACAATGCCGACTTAAGTACAAAAAGACTGACTCTTCTTACTGTCTATGTTTTGAATCTCTCCTGTGAAACCAGTTTTAGATTCCGATACTTCACCTCAGGTTTACTGTACCCCTTGGACCTTCGTATTCACGATGAAACACAGAGATTGCATCGGAATCAAACACAAAAGGCACAATGCCGACTTAAGTACAATAAGGCTGACACTTCTTACTGTCTATGTTTTGAACCTTTCCTGTGAGACGACTTTTAGCTTCCGATGATTCACTTCAGGTTTACTGTTTCCCTTAGACCTTCTTATTGACGATGAAGTACAGAAATTGCATCGGAATTAAATACATAAGTCTCAATGAACACCTAAATACAAGAAGACTGACTCATCTTACTGTCTATGTTTTGATCCATTCCTGTGAGACCAGTTCATAATTCCGATGCTTCACTTCAGGTTTACTGTATCCCTTGGACCTTCGTATTGACGATGAAACACAGAAATTGCATCGGAATTAAATACAAAAGGCACAATGCCGACTTAAGTACAAGAAGACTGACTCTTCTTACTGTCTATGTTTTGAACCATTCCTGTGACACTAGTTATAGATTCCGATGCTTCACGTGAGGTTTACTGTATCCCTTGGACCTTCTTATTGACGATGAAACACAGATATTGCATCGGTATTAAATACAAATGGCACAATGCCGACTTAAGTACAAGAAGACTGACTCTTCCTACTGTCTGTGTTTTGAACCATTCCTGTGCCACTAGTTATAGATTCCGATGCTTCACTTCAGGTTTACTGTATCCCTTTGATCTTCTTATTGACGATGAAACACAGAAATTGCATCGGAGTTAAATACAAAAGGCACATACCGACTTAAGTACAAGATGACTGACTCATCTTACTGTCTATGTTTTGAACCATTCCTGTGACACTAGTTATGGATTCCGATGCTTCACTTCAGGTTTACTGTATCTCTTGGACCTTCTTATTGACGATGAAACACAGAAATTGCATCGGAATTAAACACAAAAGGCACAATGCCGACTTAAGTACAAAAAGACTGACTCTTCTTACTGACAATGATAAGAACCATTCGTGTGACACTAGTTATAGATTCCGATGCTTCCCTTCAGGTTTACTGTATCCCTCTGACCTTCTTATTTACGATGAAACACAGAAAATGCATCGGAAGTAAATGAAAAAGGCACAACGCCGACTTAAGTACAAGAAGACTGACTCTTTTTACTGACTACGTTTTGAACCATTCCTGTGACACTAATTATAGATTCCGATGCTTCACTTCAGGTTTACTGTATCCCTTGGACCTTCGTATTGACGATGAAACACAGATATTGCATCGGAATTAGTATAAAAGGCACAATGCCGACTTAAATACAGGAAGACTGACTCTTCCTACTGACTATGTTTGAACCATTCCCGTGACTCTAGTTATAGATCCCGATGCTTCACTTCAGGTTTACTGTATCCCTCTGACCTTCTTATTGACGATGAAACACAGAAATTGCAACGGAATTAAATAGAAACGCCACAATGCCTACTTAAGTACAAGATGACTGACTCCTCTTACTGGCTATGTTTTGAACCAATCCTGTGACACCAGTTATATATTCCGATGCTTCACTTCAGGTTTACTGTATCTCTTGGACCTTATTATTGACGAAGAAACACAGAAATTGCATCGGAATTAAACACAAAAGGCACAATGCCGACTTAAGTACAAGAAGACTGACTCTTCTTACTGACTATGTTTGAACCATTCCCGTGACTCTAGTTATAGATCCCGATGCTTCACTTCAGGTTTACTGTATCCCTCTGACCTTCTTATTGACGATGAAACACACGAATTGCAACGGAATTAAATAGAAACGCCACAATGCCCACTTAAGAACAAGATGGCTGACTCTTCTTACTGGCTATGTTTTGAACCATTCCTGTGACACTAGTTATATATTCCGATGCTTCACTTCAGGTTTACTGTATCTCTTGGACCTTCTTATTGACGAAGAAACACAGAAATTGCATCGGAATTAAACACAAAAGGCACAATGCCGACTTAAGTACAAAAAGACTGACTCTTCTTACTGTCTATGTTTTGAATCTCTCCTGTGAAACCAGTTTTAGATTCCGATACTTCACCTCAGGTTTACTGTACCCCTTGGACCTTCGTATTCACGATGAAACACAGAGATTGCATCGGAATCAAACACAAAAGGCACAATGCCGACTTAAGTACAATAAGGCTGACACTTCTTACTGTCTATGTTTTGAACCTTTCCTGTGAGACGACTTTTAGCTTCCGATGATTCACTTCAGGTTTACTGTTTCCCTTGGACCTTCTTATTGACGATGAAATACAGAAATTGCATCGGAATTAAATACATAAGTCTCAATGAACACCTAAATACAAGAAGACTGACTCATCTTACTGTCTATGTTTTGATCCATTCCTGTGAGACCAGTTCATAATTCCGATGCTTCACTTCAGGTTTACTGTATCCCTTGGACCTTCGTATTGACGATGAAACACAGAAATTGCATCGGAATTAAATACAGAAGGCACAATGCCGACTTAAGTACAAGAAGACTGACTCTTCTTACTGTCTATGTTTTGAACCTTTCCTGTGACACTAGTTATAGATTCCGATGCTTCACGTGAGGTTTACTGTATCCCTTGGACCTTCTTATTGACGATGAAACACAGATATTGCATCGGTATTAAATACAAAAGGCACAATGCCGACTTAAGTACATGAAGACTGACTCTTCCTACTGTCTGTGTTAAGAACCATTCCTGTGCCACTAGTTATAGATTCCGATGCTTCACTTCAGGTTTACTGTATCCCTTTGATCTTCTTATTGACGATGAAACACAGAAATTGCATCGGAGTTAAATACAAAACGCACATACCGACTTAAGTACAAGAAGACTGACTCATATTACTCTCTATGTTTTGAACCATTCCTGTGACACTAGTTATGGATTCCGATGCTTCACTTCAGGTTTACTGTATCTCTTGGACCTTCTTATTGACGATGAAACACAGAAATTGCATCGGAATTAAACACAAAAGGCACAATGCCGACTTAAGTACAAAATGACTGACTCTTCTTACTGACTATGATAAGAACCATTCGTGTGACACTAGTTATAGATTCCGATGCTTCCCTTCAGGTTTACTGTATCCCTCTGACCTTCTTATTGACGATGAAACACAGAAAATGCATCGGAAGTAAATGAAAAAGGCACAACGCCGACTTAAGTACAAGAAGACTGACTCTTTTTACTGACTACGTTTTGAACCATTCCTGTGACACTAATTATAGATTCCGATGCTTCACTTCAGGTTTACTGTATCTCTTGGACCTTCTTATTGACGAAGAAACACAGAAATTGCATCGGAATTAAACACAAAAGGCACAATGCCGACTTAAGTACAAAAAGACTGACTCTTCTTACTGACTATGTTTGAACCATTCCCGTGACTCTAGTTATAGATCCCGATGCTTCACTTCAGGTTTACTGTATCCCTCTGACCTTCTTATTGACGATGAAACACACGAATTGCAACGGAATTAAATAGAAACGCCACAATGCCCACTTAAGAACAAGATGGCTGACTCTTCTTACTGGCTATGTTTTGAACCATTCCTGTGACACTAGTTATATATTCCGATGCTTCACTTCAGGTTTACTGTATCTCTTGGACCTTCTTATTGACGAAGAAACACAGAAATTGCATCGGAATTAAACACAAAAGGCACAATGCCGACTTAAGTACAAAAAGACTGACTCTTCTTACTGACTATGATTAGAACCATTCCTGTGACACTAGTTATAGATTCCGATGCTTCACTTCAGGTTTACTGTATCCCTCTGACCTTCTTATTGACGATGAAACACAAAATTGCATCGGAATTAAATACAAAAGGCACAATGCCCTCTTAAGTAAAAGAAGACTGACTCTTCTTACTGTCTATGTTTTGAATTACTCTTGTGAGACCAGTTTTAGATTCCGATACTTCACGTCAGGTTTACTGTACCCCTTGGACCTTCGTATTCACGATGAAACACAGAGATTGCATCGGAATCAAACACAAAAGGCACAATGCCGACTTAAGTACAATAAGGCTGACACTTCTTACTGTCTATGTTTTGAACCTTTCCTGTGAGACGACTTTTAGATTCCCATGCTTCACTTCAGGTTTACTGTTTCCCTTGGACCTTCTTATTGACGATAAAACACAGAAATTGCATCGGAATTAAATACATAAGTCACAATGAAGACCTAAATACAAGAAGACTGACTCATCTTACTGTCTATGTTTTGATCCATTCCTGTGAGACCAGTTCATAATTCCGATGCTTCACTTCAGGTTTACAGTATCCCTTGGACCTTCTTATTGACGATGAAACACAGAAATTGCATCGGAATTAAATACAAAAGGCACAATGCCGACTTAAGTACAAGAAGACTGACTCTTCTTACTGTCTATGTTTTGAATCTCTCCTGTGAGACCAGTTTTAGATTCCGATACTTCACCTCAGGTTAACTGTACCCCTTGGACCTTCGTATTCACGATGAAACACAGAGATTGCATCGGAATCAAACACAAAAGGCACAATGCCGACTTAAGTACAATAAGGCTGACACTTCTTACTGTCTATATTTTGAACCATTCCTGTGAGACGACATTTAGTTTCCGATGCTTCACTTCAGGTTTACTGTTTCCCTTGGACCTTCTTATTGACGATGAAACACAGAAATTGCATCAGAATTAAATACATAAGTCACAATGAAGACCAAAATACAAGAAGACTGACTCATCTTACTGTCTATGTTTTGAACCATTCCTGTGAGACCAGTTTATAATGCCGATGCTTCACTTCAGGTTTACTGTATCCCTTGGACCTTCTTATTGACGATGATACACAGAAATTGCATCGGAATTAAATACAAAAGGCACAATGCCGACTTAAGTACAAGAAGACTGACTCTTCTTACTGTCTATGTTTTAAACCATTCCTATGACACTAGTTATAGATTCCGATGCTTCACTTCAGGTTTACTGTATCCCTTGGACCTTCTCATTGACAATGAAAAACAGATATTGCATCGGAATTAAATACAAAAGGCACAATGGCGACTTAAGTACAAGAAGACTGACTCTTCCTACTGTCTATGTTTTGAACCATTCCTGTGACACAAGCTATAGATTCCGATGCTTCACTTCAGGTTTACTGTATCCCTCTGATCCTCTTATTGACGATGAAACACAGAAATTGCATCGGAATTAAATACAAAAGGCACAATGCCGACTTAAGTACAAGAAGACTGACCCATCTTATTGTCTACGTTTTGAACCATTCCTGTGACACTAGTTATAGATTCCGATGCTTCACTTCAGGTTTACCGTATCTCTTGGACCTTCTTATTGACGAAGAAACACAGAAATTGCATCGGAATTAAACACAAAAGGCAGAATGCCGACTTAAGTACAAAAAGACTGACTCTTCTTACTGTCTATGTTTTGAATCTCTCCTGTGAAACCAGTTTTAGATTCCGATACTTCACCTCAGGTTTACTGTACCCCTTGGACCTTCGTATTCACGATGAAACACGGAGATTGCATCGGAATCAAACACAAAAGGCACAATGTCGACTTAAGTACAATAAGGCTGACACTTCTTACTGTCTATGTTTTGAACCTTTCCTCTGAGACGACTTTTAGCTTCCGATGATTCACTTCAGGTTTACTGTTTCCCTTGGACCTTCTTATTGACGATGAAATACAGAAATTGCATCGGAATTAGATACAAAAGGCACAATGCCGACTTAAGTAAAAGAAGACTGACTCTTCTTACTGTCTATGTTTTGAACCATTCCTGTGACACTAGTTATAGATTCCGATGCTTCACGTGAGGTTTACTGTATCCCTTGGACCTTCTTATTGACGATGAAACACAGATATTGCATCGGAATTAAATACAAAAGGCACATACCGACTTAAGTACAAGAAGACTGACTCATCTTACTGTCTATGTTTGAACCATTCCTGTGACACTAGTTATGGATTCCGATGCTTCACTTCAGGTTTACTGTATCTCTTGGACCTTCTTATTGACGATGAAACACAGAAATTGCATCGGAATTAAACACAAAAGACACAATGCCGACTTAAGTACAAAAAGACTGACTCTTCTTACTGACTATGATAAGAACCATTCGTGTGACACTAGTTATAGATTCCGATGCTTCCCTTCAGGTTTACTGTATCCCTCTGACCTTCTAATTGACGATGAAACACTGAAATTGCATCGGAAGTAAATGAAAAAGTCACAACGCCGACTTAAGTACAAGATGACTGACTCCTCTTACTGGCTATGTTTTGAACCATTCCTGTGACACCAGTTATATATTCCGATGCTTCACTTCAGGTTTACTGTATCTCTTGGACCTTATTATGGACGAAGAAACACAGAAATTGCATCGGAATTAAACACAAAAGGCACAATGCCGACTTAAGTACAAGAAGTCTGACTCTTCTTACTGACTATGTTTGAACCATTCCCGTGACTCTAGTTATAGATCCCGATGCTTCACTTCAGGTTTACTGTATCCCTCTTACCTTCTTATTGACGATGAAACACACGAATTGCAACGGAATTAAATAGAAACGCCACAATGCCCACTTAAGAACAAGTTGGCTGACTCTTCTTACTGGCTATGTTTTGAACAATTCCTGTGACACTAGTTATATATTCCGATGCTTCACTTCAGGTTTACTGAATCTCTTGGACCTTCTTATTGACGAAGAAACACAGAAATTGCATCGGAATTAAACACAAAATTCACAATGCCGACTTAAGTACAAAAAGACTGACTATTCTTACTGACTATGATTAGAACCATTCCTGTGACACTAGTTATAGATTCCGATGCTTCACTTCAAGTTTACTGTATCCCTCTGACCTTCTTATTGACGATGAAACACAAAATTGCATCGGAATTAAATACAAAAGGCACAATGCCCACTTAAGTAAAAGAAGACTGACTCTTCTTACTGTCTATGTTTTGAATCTCTCCTGTGAGACCAGTTTTAGATTCCGATACTTCACGCCAGGTTTACTGCACCCCTTGGACCGTCGTATTCACGATGAAACACAGAGATTGCATCGGAATCAAACACAAAAGGCACAATGCCGACTTAAGTAAAATAAGGCTGACACTTCTTACTGTCGATGTTTTGAACCTTTCCTGTGAGACGACTTTTAGATTCCGATGCTTCACTTCAGGTTTACTGTTTCCCTTGGACCTTCTTATTGACGATGAAACACAGAAATTGCATCGGAATTAAATACATAAGTCTCAATGAAGACCTAAATACAAGAAGACTGACTCATCTTACTGTCTATGCTTTGATCCATTCCTGTGAGACCAGTTCATAATTCCGATGCTTCACTTCAGGTTTACTGTATCCCTTGGACCTTCTTATTGACGATGAAACACAGAAATTGCATCAGAATTAAATACAAAAGGCACAATGCCGACTTAAGTACAAGAAGACTGACTCTTCTTACTGTCTATGTTTTAAACCATTCCTGTGACACTAGTTATAGATTCCGATGCTTCACTTCAGGTTTACTGTATCCCTAGGACCTTCTCGTTGACGATGAAACACAGATATTGCATCGGAATTAAATACAAAAGGCACAATGCCGACTTAAGTACAAGAAGACTGACTCTTCCTACTGTCTATGTTTTGAACCATTCCTGTGACACTAGTTATAGATTCCGATGCTCCACTTCAGGTTTACTGTATCTCTCTGATCCTGTTATTGACGATGAAACACACGAATTGCAACGGAATTAAATAGATACGCCACAATGCCTACTTAAGAACAAGATGGCTGGCTCTTCTTACTGGTTATGTTTGAACCATTCCTGTGACACTAGTTATAGATTCCGATGCTTCACTTCAGGTTTACTATATCTCTTGGACCTTCTTATTGACGATGAAACACAGAAATTGCATCGGAATTAAACACAAAAGGCACAATGCCGACTTAAGTACAAAAAGACTGACTCTTCTTACTGACTATGATTAGAACCATTCCTGTGACACTAGTTATTAACTCCGATGCTTCACTTCAGGTTTACTGTATCCCTCTGACCTTCTTATTGACGATGAAACACAGAAATTGCATCGGAATTAAATGAAAAAGGCACAATGCCGACTTAAGTACAAGAAGATTGACTCTTTTTACTGACTACGTTTTGAACCATTCCTGTGACACTAGTTATAGATTCGGATGCTTCACTTCAGGTTTACTGTATCCCTCTGACCTTCTTATTGTCGATGAAACACAGAAATTGCATCGGAATTAAATAGAAAAGGCACAATGCCGACTTAAGTACAAGACGACTGACATTTCTTACTGTCTATGCTTTGAACCATTCCTGTGACACTCGTTATAGATTCCGATGCTTCACTTCAGGTTTACTGCATCCCTCGGACCATCTTATTGACGATGAAAAACAGAAATTGCATCGGAATTAGTACAAAAGGCACAATGCCGAGCTAAGTACAAGAAGTCTGACTCTTCTTACTGACTATGTTTGAACCATTCCCGTGACTCTAGTTATAGATCCCGATGCTTCACTTCAGGTTTACTGTATGCCTCTGACCTTCTTATTGACGATGAAACACACGAATTGCATCGGAATTAAATAGAAACTTCACAATGCCTACTTAAGAACAAGATGGCTGGCTCTTCTTACTGGCTATGTTTTGAACCATTCCTGTGACACTAGTTATATATTCCGATGCTTCACTTCAGGTTTACTGTATCCCTTTGATCTTCTTATTGACGATGAAACACAGAAATGGCATCGGAATTAAATACAAAAGGCACATACCGACTTAAGTACAAGAAGACTGACTCATCTTACCGTCTATGTTTTGAACCATTCCTGTGACACTAGTTATGGATTCCGATGCTTCACTTCAGGTTTACTGTATCCCTTTGATCTTCTTATTGACGATGAAACACAGAAATTGCATCGGAAGTAAATGAAAAAGGCACAACGCCGACTTAAGTACAAGATGACTGACTCCTCTTACTGGCTATGTTTTGAACCATTCCTGTGACACCAGTTATATATTCCGATGCTTCACTTCAGGTTTACTGTATCTCTTGGACCTTATTATTGACGAAGAAACACAGAAATTGCATCGGAATTAAACACAAAAGGCACAATGCCGACTTAAGTACAAGAAGTCTGACTCTTCTTACTGACTATGTTTGAACCATTCCCGTGACTCTAGTTATAGATCCCGATGCTTCACTTCAGGTTTACTGTATCCCTCTGACCTTCTTATTGACGATGAAACACACGAATTGCAACGGAATTAAATAGAAACGCCACAATGCCCACTTAAGAACAAGTTGGCTGACTCTTCTTACTGGCTATGTTTTGAACCATTCCTGTGACACTAGTTATATATTCCGATGCTTCACTTCAGGTTTACTGTATCTCTTGGACCTTCTTATTGACGAAGAAACACAGAAATTGCATCGGAATTAAACACAAAAGGCACAATGCCGACTTAAGTACAAAAAGACTGACTCTTCCTACTGACTATGATTAGAACCATTCCTGTGACACTAGTTATAGATTCCGATGCTTCACTTCAAGTTTACTGTATCCCTCTGACCTTATTGACGATGAAACACAAAATTGCATCGGAATTAAATACAAAAGGCACAATGCCCACTTAAGTAAAAGAAGACTGACTCTTCTTACTGTCTATGTTTTGAATCTCTCCTGTGAGACCAGTTTTAGATTCCGATACTTCACCTCGGGTTTACTGTACCCCTTGGACCTTCGTATTCACGATGAAACACAGAGATTGCATCGGAATCAAACACAAAAGGCACACTGCCGACTTAAGTACAATAAGGCTGACAGTTCTTACTGTCTATTTTTTGAACCTTTCCTGTGCGACGACTTTTAGATTCCGATGCTTCACTTCAGGTTTACTGTTTCCCTTGGACCTTCTTATTAACGATGAAACACAGAAATTGCATCGGAATTAAATACATAAGTCTCAATGAAGACGTATATACAAGAAGACTGACTCATCTTACTGTCTATGTTTTGATCCATTCCTGTGAGACCAGTTCATAATTCCGATGCTTCACTTCAGGTTTACTGTATCCCTTGGACCTTCTTATTGACGATGAATCACAGAAATTGCATCGGAATTAAATACAAAAGGCACAATGCCGAGTTAAGTACAAGAAGACTGACTCTTCTTACTGTCTATATTTTGAACCATTCCTGTGACACTAGTTATAGATTCCGATGCTTCACTTCAGGTTTACTGTATCCCTTGGACCTTCTTATTGCCTATGAAACACAGATACTGCATCGGTATTAAATACAAAAGGCACAAAGCCGACTTAAGTACAAGAAGACTGACTCTTCCTACTGTCTATGTTCTGAACCATTCCTGTGACACTACTTATAGATTCCGATGCTTCACTTCAGGTTTACTGTATCCCTTTGATCTTCTTATTGACGATGATACGCAGAAATTGCATCGGAATTAAATACAAAAGGCACAATGCCGACTTAAGTACAAGAAGACTGACTCATCTTACTGTCTATGTTTTGAGCCATTCCTGTGACACTAGTTATTGATTCCGATGCTTCACTTCAGGATTACTGTGTCCCACTGACCTTCTTATTCACGATGAAACACAGAAATTGCATCGGAATTAAATAGAAAAGGCACAATGCCGACTTAAGTACAAGAAGACTGACTCTTTTTACTGACTATGTTTTGAATCATTCCTGTGACACTAGTTATAGATTCGGATGCTTCAATTCAGGTTTACTGTATCCATCTGACCTTCTTATTCTCGATGAAACACAGAAATTGCATCGGAATTGAATAGAAAAGGCACAATGCCGACTTAAGTACAAGACGACTGACTTTTCGTACTGGCTATGATTTGAACCATTCCTGTGACACTAGTTATGTATTCCGATGTTTCACTACAGGTTTACTGTATCTCTTGGACCTTCTTATTGACGAAGTAACACAGAAATTGCATCGGATTTAAACACAAAAGGCACAATGGCGACTTAAGTACAAGAAGACTGACTCTTCTTACTGACTATGTTTGAACCATTCCCGTGACTCTAGTTATAGATCCCGATGCTTCACTTCAGGTTTACTGTATCCCTCTGACCTTCTTATTGACGATGAAACACACGAATTGCAACGGAATTAAATAGAAACGCCACAATGACTACTTAAGAACAAGATGGCTGACTCTTCTTACTGGCTATGTTTTGAACCATCCTGTGACACTAGTTACATATTCCGATGCTTCAATTCAGGTTTACTGTATCTCTTGGACCTTCTTATTGACGAAGAAACACAGAAATTGCAACCGAATTAAATACAAAAAGCACAATGCCGACTTAAGTACAAGAAAACTGACTCTTCTTAATGTCTATGTTCTTAACAATTCCTGTGACACTAGTTATAGGTTCCTATGCTTCACTTCAGGTTTACTGTATCCCTTGGACCACCTTATTGACGATGAAACACAGAAATTGCATCGGAATTAAACACAAAAGGCACAATGCCGACTTAAGTACAAAAAGACTGACTCTTCATACTGACTATGATTAGAACCATTCCTGTGACACTAGTTATAGATTCCGATGCTTCACTTCAGGTTTACTGTATCCCTCTGACCTTCTTATTGACGATGAAACACAGAAATGGCATCGGAAATAAATAAAAAAGGCACAATGCCGACTTAAGTACAAGACGACTGACTTTCCTTACTGCCTATGTTCTGAACCATTCCTGTGACACTAGTTATAGATTCCGATGCTTCACTTCAGGTTTACTGTATCCCTTGGACCTTCTTATTGACGATGAAACACAGAAATAGCATCGGAATTAAATACAAAAGGCACAATGCCGACTTAAGAACAAGAAGACTGACTCTTCTTACTGACTATGTTTGAACCATTCCCGTGACTCTGGTTATAGATCCCGATGCTTCACTTCAGGTTTACTGTATCCCACTGACTTTCTTATTGACGATGAAACACAGAAATTGCATCGGAATTAAATACAAACGCCACAATGCCTACTTAAGTACAAGAAGACTGACTCTTCTTACTGGCTATGTTTTGAAACATTCCTGTGACACTAGTTATAGATTCCGATGCTTGACTTCAGTTTTACTGTATCCCTTGGACCTTCTTATTCACGATGAAACACAGATATTGCATCGGAAATAAGTACAAAAGGCACAATGCCGACTTAAGTACAAGAAGACTGACCCTTTTTACTGTCTATGCTTTGAACCATTCCTGTGACACTAGTTATAGATTCCGATGCTTCACTTCAGGTTTACTGTATCCCTCTGACCTTCTTATTGACGATGAAACACAGAAATTGCATCGGAATTAAATAGAAAATGCACAATGCCGACTTAAGTACAAGGCGACTGACATATCTTACTGTCTATGTTTTGAACCATTCCTGTGACATTAGTTATAGGTTCCGATGCTTCACTTCAGGTTAACTGTATCCCTTGGACCTTCTTATTGACGATGAAACACAGAAATTGCATCGGAATTAAATACAAGAGGCACAATGCCGACTTAAGTACAAGAAGACTGACTCATCTTACTGTCTATGTTTTGAACCATTCCTGTGACACTAGTTATAAATTCCGATGCTTCACTTCAGGTTTACTGTGTCCCTTGGACCTTCTTATTGACGATGAAACACAGAAATCCCATCGGATTTAAATACAAATGTGACAATGCAGACTTAAGTACAAGAAGACTGACTCTTCTTACTGTCTAATTTTTGAACCATTCCTGTGACACTAGTTATAGTTTTCGATTCTTTACTTCAGGTTTACTGTATCCCTTGGACATTCTTATTGACGATGAAACACAGAAATTGCATCGGAATTAAATACAAAAGTCACAATGCCGACATATGTACAAGAAGACTGACTCTTCTTATTGTCCATGCTTTGAACCATTCCTGAGACACTAGTTATAGTTTCCCATGCTTCACTTCAGGTTTACTGTATCCCGTGGACCTTCGTATTGACGATGAAACACAGAAATTGCATCGGAATTAAATACAAAAGGCACAATGCCGACTTAAGTACAAGAAGACTGACTCTTCCTACTGTCTATGATTTGAACTATTCCTGTGACAGTAGTTATAGATTCCGATGCTTCACTTCAGGTTTACTGTATCCCTTGGATATTCTTATTGACGTTGAAACACAGAAAATGCATCGGAATTAAATACAAAAGGCCCAATGAAGACTTAAGTACATGAAGACCGACTCATCCTACTGACTATGTTTTGAACCATTCCTGTGACACTAGTTATAGATTCCGATGCTTCACTTGAGGTTTACTGTATCCCTTTGACCTACTCATTGACGACGAAACACAGAAATTGCATCGGAATTAAATACAAAAGGCACAATGCCGACTTAAGTACAAGAAGACTGACTCAACTTACTGTCTATGTTTTGAATCTCTCCTGTGAGACCAGTAATAGATGTCGATACTTCACCTCAGGTTTACTGTACCCCTTGGAGCTTCGTATTCACGATGAAACACAGAGATTGCATCGGAATCAAACACAAAAGGCACAATGCCGACTTAAGTACAATAAGGCTGACACTTCTTACTGTCTATGTTTTGAACCTTTCCTGTGAGACGACTTTTAGATTCTGATGCTTCACTTCAGGTTTACTGTTTCTCTTGGACCTTATTATTGACGATGAAACACAGAGATTGCATCGGAATTAAATACAATAGGCACAATGCCGACTTAAGTACAAGAAGACTGACTCTTCTTACTGTCCATGTTTTGAACCATTCCTGAGACACTAGTTATAGTTTCCCATGCTTCACTTCAGGTTTACTGTATCCCTTGGACCTTCTTATTGACGATGAAACACAGAAATTGCATCGGAATTTAATACAAAAGGCACAATGCCGACTTAAGTACAAGAAGACTGACTCTTCCTACAGTCTATGATTTGAACCATTCCTGTGACAGTAGTTATAGATTCCGATGCTTCACTTCAGGTTTACTGTATCCCTTGGACCTTCTTATTGACGTTGAAACACAGAAAATCCATCGGAATTAAATACAAAAGGCCCAATGCCGACTTAAGTACATGAAGCCCGACTTTTCCTACTGACTATGCTTTGAACCATTCCTGTAACACTAGTTATAGATTCCGATGCTTCACTTGAGGTTTACTGTATCCCTTGGACCTACTTATTAACGACGAAACACAGAAATTGCATCGGAATTAAATACAAAAGGCACAATGCCGACTTAAGTACAAGAAGACTGACTCTTCTTACTATCTATGTTTGAACTATTCCTGTGACACTAGTTATAGATTCCGATGCTTCACTCCAGGTTTACTGTATCCCTTAGACCTTCTTATTGACGATGAAACACAGAAATTGCATCGGAATTAAATACAAAAGGCATAATGCCGACTTAAGTACAAGAAGACCCACTCTTCTTACTGTCTATACTTTGAACCATTCCTGTGACACTAGTTATAGATTCCGATGCGTCACTCCAGGTTTACTGTATCCCTTGGACCTTCTTATTGACGATGAAACACAGAAATTGCATCGGAATTAAATAGAAAAGGCACAATGCCGACTTAAGTACAAGAAGACTGACTCTTCTTACTGACTATGCTTTGAACTATTCCTGTGACACTAGTTATTGATTGCGATGCTTCACTTCAGGTTTACTGTATACCTTGGACCTTCTTATTGACGATGAAACACAGAAATTGCATCGGAATTAAATACAAAAGGCACAATGCCGACTTAAGTACAAGAAGACTGACTCTTCTTACTGTCTATGTTTTGAACCATTCCTGTGACACTAGTTTTGGATTACAATGCTTCACTTCAGGTTTACCGTATCCCTCTGACCTTCTTATTGTTGATGAAACACAGGAATGGCATCGGAATTAAATACAAAAGGCACAATGCCGACTTAAGTACAAGAAGACTGACTCTTCCTACTGTCTACCTTTTGAACCATTCCTGTGATACTAGTTATAGATTCCGTTGCTTCACTTCAGGTTAACTGTATCCCTCTGACCTTATTGACGATGAAACACAGAAATTGCATCGGAATTAAATACAAAAGGCACAATGCCGACTTAAGGACAAGAAGACTGACTCTCGTTGCTGTCTATATTTTGAACCATTCCTGTGACACTAGTTATAGATTCCGATGCTTCACTTCAGGTTTAATGTACCCCTCTGACCTTCTTATTGACGAAGAAACACAGAAATTACATCGTAATTAAATACAAAATGCACAATGCCGACTTAAGTACAAGATGACTGACTCTTCTTACTGGCTATGTTTGAAACATTCCTGTGACACTAGTTATAGATTCCGATGCTTGACTTCAGTTTTACTGTATCCCTTGGACCTTGTTATTGACGAAGAAACACAGATATTGCATCGGAAATAAATACAAAAGGCACAATGCCGAATTAAGTACAAGAAGACTGACCCTTCTTACTGTCTTTGTTTTGAACCATTCCTGTGACACAAGTTATAGATTCCGATGCTTCACTTCAGGTTTACTGTATCCCTCTGACCTTCTTATTGACGATGAAACACACAAATTGCATCGGAATTAAATAAAAAAGGCACAATGCCGACTTAAGTACAAGAAGACTGACGCTTTTTACTGACTATGTTTTGAACCATTCCCGTGACACTAGTTATAGATTCGGATGCTTCACTTCAGGTTTACTGTATCCCTCTGACCTTCTTGTTCACGATGAAACACAGAAATTGCATCCGAATTAAATAGAAAAGGCACAATGCCGACTTAAGTACAAGACGACTGACTTTTCTTACTGTCTATGTTCTGAATCATTCCTGTGACACTAGTTATAGATTCCGATGCTTCACTTCAGGTTTACTGTATCCCTTGGACCTTCATATTGACGATGAAACACAGAAATTGCATCGGAATTAAATACAAAAGGCACAATGCCGACTTAAGTACAAGAAGACTGACTCTTCTTACTGACTATGTTTGAACCATTCCCGTGACTCTGGTTATAGATCCCGATGCTTCACTTTAGGTTTACTGTATACCACTGTCTTTCTTATTGACGATGAAACACAGAAATTGCATCGGAATTAAATACAAACGCCACAATGCCTACTTAAGTACAAGAAGACTGACTCTATGTTTGAAACATTCCTGTGACACTAGTTATAGATTCCGATGCTTGACTTCAGTTTTACTGTATCCCTTGGACCTTCTTAGTGACGATGAAACACAGATATTGCATCGGAAATAAATACAAAAGGCACAATGCCGACTTAAGAAGAAGAAGACGGACCCTTCTTACTGTCTATGATTTGAACCATTCCTGTGACACTAGTTATAGATTCCGATGCTTCACTTCAGGTTTACTGTATCCCTCTGACCTTCTTATTGACGATGAAATACAGAAATTGCTTCGGAATTAAATAGAAAATGCACAATGCCGACTTAAGTACAAGGCGACTGACATATCTTACTGTCTATGTTTTGAACCATTCCTGTGACATTAGTTATAGATTCCGATGCTTCACTTCAGGTTAACTGTATCCCTTGGACCTTCTTATTGACGATGAAAGACAGAAATTGCATCGGAATTAAAAACAAAAGGCACAATGCCGACTTAAGTACAAGAAGACTGACTCTTCCTACTGACTATGTTTTGAACCATTCCTGTGACACTAGTTATAGAATGCGATGCTTCACTTCAGGTATACTGTATCCCACTGACCTTCTTATTGACGATGACACACATAAATTACATCGGAATTTAATACAAAAGGCACAATGCCGACTTAAGTACAAGAAGACTGTTTCTTCTTACTGTATATGTTTTGATCCATTCCTGTGATACTAGTTATAGATTCCGATGCTTCACTTCAGGTTTACTGTGTCCCTTGGACTTCTTATTGACGATGAAACACAGAAATTGCATCGGAATTAAAAACAAAAGGCACAATGCCGACTTAAGTACAAGATGACTGACTCTTCTACTGTCTATGTTTGAACCATTTCTGTGACACTACTTATAGAGTGCGATGCTTCACTTCAGGTTTACTGTATCCCGTGGGCCTTCTTATTGACGATGAATCACAGAAATTGCATCGGAATTAAATACAAAAGGCACGATGCCGACTTAAGTACAAGAAGACTGACTCTTCTTACTGTCTATATTTTGAACCATTCCTGTGACACTAGTTATAGATTCCGATGCTTCACTTCAGGTTTAATGTACCCCTCTGACCTTCGTATTGACGATGAAACACAGAAATAGCATCGTAATTAAATACAAAAGGCACAATGCCGACTTAAGTACAAGAAAAATGTCTCTTCGTACTGTCTATGATTTGAACCATTCCTGTGACACTAGTTCTAGATTCCGATGCTTTACTTCAGATTTACGGTATCCCTCTTACCTTCTTGTTCACGATGAAACACAGAAATTGCATCCGAATTAAATAGAAAAGGCACAATGCCGACTTAAGTACTAGACGACTGACTCTTCCAACTGTCTATGTTCTGAACCATTCCTGTGACACTAGTTATAGATTCTGATGCTTCACTTCAGGTTTACTGTATCCCTTGGACCTTCTTATTGACGATGAAACACAGAAATTGCATCGGAATTAAATACAAAAGGCACAATGCCGACTTAAGTACAAGAAGACTGACTCTTCTTACTGACTATGTTTGAACCATTCCCGTGACTCTGGTAATAGGTCCCGATGCTTCACTTCAGGTTTACTGTATCCCACTGACTTTGTTATTGACGATAAAACACAGAAATTGCATCGGAATTAAATACAAACGCCACAATGCCTACTTAAGTACAAGAAGACTGACTCTTCTTACTGGGTATGTTTTGAAACATTCCTGTGACACTAGTTACAGATTCCGATGCTTGACTTCAGTTTAACTGTATCCCTTGGACCTTCTTATTTACGATGAAACACAGATATTGCATCGGAAATAAATACAAAAGGCAAAATGCCGACTTAAGTACAAGAAGACTGACCCTTCTTACTGTCTATGTTTTGAACCATTCCTGTGACACTAGTTATAGATTTCGATGCTTCACTTCAGGTTTACTGTATCCCTCTGACCTTCTTATTGACGATGAAACACAGAATTTGCATCGGAATTAAATACAAAAGGCACAATGCCGACTTAAGTACATGAAGACCGACTCTTCCTACTGACTATGTTTTGAACCATTCCTGTGACACTAGTTTTAGATTCCGATGCTTCAATTGTGGTTTACTGTATCCCTTGGACCTTCCTAATGACGATGAAACACAGAAATTGCATCGGAAATAAATACAAAAGGCACAATGCCGACTTAAGTACAAGAAGACTGATTCTGCTTACTGACTATGTTTTGAATTATTCCTGTGACACTAGCTATAGATTCCTATGCTTCACTTCAGGTTTACTGTATCCCTCTGACCTTCGTAATGACGATGAAACACTGAAATTGCATTTGAATTAAATACAAAAGGCACAATGCCGTCTTAAGTACAAGAAGACTGACTCTTCTTACTGTCTATGTTTTGAACCATTCCTATGACACTAGTTATAGATTCCGATGCATCACTCCAGGTTTACTGTATCTCTTGGACCTTGTTATTGACGATGAAACACAGAAATTGCATCGGAACTAAATAGAAAAGGCACAATGCCGACTTAAGTACAAGAAGACTGACTCTTCCTACCGTCTATGTTTTGAACCATTCCTGTGACACTAGTTGTAGATTCCGATGCTTCACTTGAGGCTTACTGTATCCCTCTGACCTTCTTATTGACGAGAAACACAGATATTGAATCGGAATTAAATTGAAACGCCACAATGCCTTCTTAAGTACAAGTGAGACTGACTCTTCTTACTATCTATATTTCGAACCATTCCTGTGGCACTAGTTATAGATTCCGATGCATGTCTTCAGTTTTACTGTATCCCTTGGACTTTCTTATTGACGATGAAACACAGAAATTGCATCGGATTTAAATACAAAAGGCACAATGCCGACTTAAGTACATGAAGACCCACTCTTCCTACTGACTATGTTTTGAACCATTCCTGTGACACTAGTTATAGATTCCGATGCTTCACTTCAGGTTTACTGTATGCCTTGGACCTTCTTATTGACGATGAAACACAGATTATGCATCGGAATTAAACACAAAAGGCACAATGCCGACTTAAGTACAAGAAGACTGACTCCTCTTACTGTCTATGCTTTGAACCATTCCTATGACACTAGTTATAGATTCCGATGCTTCTCTCCAGGTTTACTGTATTACTTGGAGCTTCTTATTGACGATGAAACACAGAAATTGCATCGGAATTAAATAAAAAAGGCACAATGCCTACTTAAGGACAAGAAGACTGACTCTTATACTGACTATGTTTTGAACCATTCCTGTGACACTAGCTATAGATTCCGATGCTTCCCTTCAGGTTTACTATATCAATCTGACCTTTTTATTGACGATAAAACACAGAAAATGCATCGGAATTAAATACAAAAGGCACTATGCCGACTTAAGTACAAGAAGACTGACTCTTCATACAGTCTATGTTTGAACCATTCCATTGACACTAGTTATAGATTCCGATGCTTCACTCCAGGTTTACTGTATCCCTTGGACATTGTTATTGACGATGAAACACAAAAATTGCATCGGAATTAAATAGAAAAGGCACAATGACGACTTAAGTACAAGAAGACTGACTCCTCTTACTGTCTATGATTTGAACCATTCCTGTGACACTAGTTATAGATTCCGATGCTTCACATCAGGTTTAATGTATCCCTTGGACATTCTTATTGACGATCAAACACAGAAATTGCATCAGAATTAAATACAAAAGCCACAATGCCGACTTAAGGACAAGAAGACTGATTCTTCTTACTGACTATGTTTTGAACCATTCCTGTGACACTAGCTATAGATTCCGATGGTTCACTTCTGGTTTATTGTATCCCTCTGACCGTCTTATTGACGATGATACACTGAAATTTCATCGGAATGAAATACAAAAGGCACAATGCCGTCTATAGTACAAGAAGACTGACTCTTCTTACTGTCTAAGTTTTTAACCATTCCTGTGACACTAGTTATCGATTCCGATGCATCATTCCAGGTTTACTGTATCCCTTGGACCTTGTTATTGACGATGAAACACAGAAATTGCATCGGAACTAAATAGAAAAGGCACAATGCCGACTTAAGTACAAGAAGACTGACTCTTCCTACTGTCTATGTTTTGACCCATTCCTGTGACACTAGTTATAGATTCCGATGCTTCACTTCAGGTTTACTGTATCCCTTGGACCTTCTTATTGACGATGAAACACAGAAATTGCATCGGAATTAAATACATAAGGCACAATGACGACTTAAGTACATGAAGACCGACTCTTCCTACTGACTATGTTTGAACCATTCCTGTGACACTAGTTATAGATTCCGATGCTTCACTTGAGGTTTACTGTATCCCTCTGACCTTCTTATTGACGAGGAAACACAGAAATTGAATCGGAATTTAATAGAAACGCCACAATTCCTACTTAAGTACAAGAATACTGACTCTTCTTACTGTCTACGTATTGAACCATTCTTGTGACACTAGTTATAGATTCCGATGCATGACTTCAGTTTTACTGTATCCCTTGGACCTTGTTATTGACGATGAAACACAGAAATTGCATCGGAATTAAATACAAAAGGCACAATGCCTACTTAAGGACAAGAAGACTGACTATTCTTACTGACTATGCTTTGAACCATTCCTGTGACACTAGCTACAGATTCCGATGCTACACTTCAGGTTTACTATATCCCTCTGACCTTATTATTGACGATAAAACACAGAAAATGCATCGGAATTAAATACAAAAGGCAAAATGCCGACTTAAGTACACGAAGACTGACTCTTCTTACTGTCTATGTTTTGAACCATTCCTGTGACACAAGTTATAGATTCCGATGCTACAGTCCAGGTTTACTGTATCCCTTGGACCTTCTTATTGACGACGAAACACAGATATTGCGTCGGAATTAAATACAAGAGGCACAATGCCGACTTAAGGACAAGAAGAGTGACTCTTCTTACTGACTATATTTCGAACCATTCCTGTGACACTAGTTATAGATTCCGATGCTTCACTTCAGGTTTACTGTTTCCCTCTGACCTTCCTATTGACGATAAAAAACAGAATTTGCATCCGAATTAAATACAAAAGGCACAATGCCGACTTAAGGACAAGAAGACTGACTCTTCTTACTGTCTATGTTTGAACCATTCCTGTGACACTAGTTATACATTCCGATGCTTCACTTCAGGTTTACTGTATCCCTCTGACCTTCTTATTGACGATGAAACACAGAAATAGCATCGGAATTAAATGGATAAGGCACAATGCCGACTTAAGTACAAGAAGGCTGACCCTTCTTACTGTCTATAATTTGAACCATTCCTATGACACTAGTAGTACATTCCGATGCTTCACTTCATGTTCACTGTATCCCTTGGACCATCTTATTGACGATGAAACACAGAAATTGCATCAGAATTAAATACAAAAGGCACAATGCCGACTTAAGGACAAGAAGACTGACTCTTCTTACTGACTAAGTATTGTACCATTCCTGTGACACTACCTATAGATTCCGATGCTTCACATCTGGTATACTGTAACCCTCAGACCTTCTTATTGACGATGAAACACAGAAATTGCTTCGGAATTAAATGCAAAAGGCACAATGCCGACTTAAGTACAAGAAGACTGACTCTTCTTACTGTCTGTGTTGTGAACCATTCCATTGACACTAGTTATAGGTCCGATGCTTCACTCCAGGTTTACTGTATCACTTGGACCTTCTTATTGACGATGAAACACAGAAATTGCATCGGAATTAAATAGAAAAGGCACAATGAAGACTTAAGTACAAGAAGACTGACTCTTCTTACTGACTATGTTTTGAACCATTCCTGTGACACTAGTTATAGATTATAATGCTTCACTTCAGGTTTACTGTATCCCTTGGACCTTCATTTTGACGACGAAACACAGATATTGCGTCGGAATTAAATACAAAAGGGACAATGCCGACTTAAGGACAAGAAGACTGACTGTTCTTACTGACTATGTTTGAACCATTCCTGCGACACTAGTTATAGATTCCTATGCTTCACTTCAGGTTTATTGTTTCCCTCTGACATTCTTATAGACGATGAAACACAGAAATTGCTTCGGAATTAAATACAAAAGGCACAATGCCGGGTTCAGTACAAGACGTCTGACTCTTCTTACTGTCTATGTTTGAACCATTACTGTGACACTAGTTATAGATTCCGATGCTTCGCTCCAGGTTTACAGTATCCCTTGGACCTTTTTATTGACGATGAAACACAGAAATTGCATCGGAATTAAATACAAATGGTACAATGTTGACTTAAGTACAAGAAGACTGACTCTTCTTGCTGCCTATATTTTGAACCATTCCAGTGACACTAGTTATAGATTCCGATGCTTCACTTCAGGTTTACTGCATCCCTTGGACCTTCTTATTGACGATGAAACACAGATATTGCATCGGAATTAAATACAAAAGGCACAATGCCGGCTTCAGTACAAGACGTCCGACTCATCTTACTGTCTATGTTTTGAACCATTACTGTGACACTAGTTATAGATTCCGATGCTTCACTCCAGGTTTACAGTATCCCTTGGAGCTTCTTATTGACGATGAAACACAGAAATTGCATCGGAATTAAACACAAGAGGCACAACGCCGACTTAAGGACAAGAACATTGACTCTTCTTACTGACTATGCTTTGAACCATTACTGTGACACTAGTTATAGATTCCGATGCTTCACTTCAGGTTTACTGTTTCCCTCTGACCTTCCTATTGACGATGAAAAACAGAAAATGCATCGGAATTAACTACAAAAGGTACAATGCCGACTTAAGGACTAAAAGACTGACTCTTCTTACTGTCTATGTTTGAACCATTCCTGTGACACTAGTTATAGATTCCGATGCTTCACTTCAGGTTTCCTGTATCCGTTTGACCTTTTTATTGCCGGTGGAACACAGAGATTGTATCGGAATTAAATACGAAAGGCAAAATGCCAACTTATGTACAAGAAGACTGACTCTTCTTACTGACTATGTTTTGAACGATTCCTGTGACACTAGTTATAGATTCCGATGCTTCACTTCAGGATTACTGTATCCCTCTGACCTTCTTACTGATGATGAAACATAGAAATTGCATCGGAATAAGATACAAAAGGCACAATGCCGACTTAAGTACATGAAGACTGACTCTTCTTACTGTCTATGTTTTGAACCATTCCTGTGACACTAGTTATAGATTCCGATGCTTTACTTCTGGTTTACTGTATCCCTTAGACCTTCTTATTGACGATGAAACACAGAAATTGCGTCGGAATTAAATACAAAATGCTAATGCCAACTAAAGAACACGAAGACTGACTCTTCTTACTGTCTATGTTTTGAACCAATCCTGTGACACAAGTTATAGATTCCGATGCTACACTCCACGTTTACTGCATCCCTTGGACCTTCTCATTGACGATGAAACACAGAAATTGCATCGGAAATAAATACAAAAGCACAATGCCGACTAAAGGACAAGAAGACTAACTGTTCTTACTGTCTATGTTTTGAACCATTCCTATGACACTAGTTGTACATTCCGATGCTTCACTTCTGGTTCACTGTATCCCTTGGACCTTCTTATTGACGATGAAATACAGAAATTGCATCAGAATTTAATACAAAAGGCACAATGCCGACTTAAGGACAAGAAGACTGACTCTTCTTACTGACTATGTTTTGAACCATTCCTGTGACACTAGCTATAGATTCCGATGCTTCACATCTGGTATACTGTAACCCTCAGACCTTCTTATTGACGATGAAACACAGTAATTGCATCGGAATTAAATACAAAAGGCACAATGCCGACTTAAGTACAAGAGGACTGACTCTTCTTACTGTCTATGTTGTGAATCATTCCATTGACACTAGTTATAGGTTCCGATGCTTCACTCCAGGTTTATTGTATCCCTTGGACCTTCTTATTGACGATGAAACACAGAAATTGCATCGGAATTAAACAAAAAAGGCACAATGAAGACTTAAGTACAAGAAGACTGCCTCTTCTTACTGTCTATGCCTATAACCATTCCAGTGACACAAGTTATAGATTCCGATGATACACTCCAGATTTACCGTATCCCTTGGACCTTCTCATTGACGATGAAACACAGAAATTGCATCGGAATTAAATACAAAAGGCACAATGCCGATTTAAGGACAAGGAGACTGACTCTTCTTACTGACTATGTTTTGAACCATTCCTGTGACGCTAGCTATAGATTCCGATGCTTCACGTCAGGTTTACTGTATCCCACTGACCTTCTTATTGAGGATGAAACACAGAAATTGCATCGGAATTAAATACAAAAGGCACAATGCCGAATTAAGGACAAGAAGACTGACTCTTCATACTGACTATGATTTGAACCATTCCTGTGACACTAGTTATAGATACCGATGCTCCACTTCAGGTTTACTGTTTCCCTCTGACCTTCCTATTGACGGTGAAACACAGAAATTGCATCGGAAATAAATCCAAAAGGCACAATGCCGACTTAAGTACAAGGCGTCTGACTCTTCTTACTGTCGATGTTTTGAACCATTACTGTGACACTAGTTATAGATTCCGATGCTTCACTATAGGTTTACAGTATCCCTTAGACCCTCTTATTGACGATGAAACACAGAAATTGCATCGGAATTAAATACAAGAGGCTCAATGCCGACTTAATGACAAGAAGACCGACTCTTCTTACTGTCTATGTTTGAACCATTCCTGTGACACTAGTTATAGATTCCGATACTTCACTTCAGTTTTCCTGTATCCCTTTGACCTTCTTATTGACGATGAAACACAGAAATTGCATCGGAATTATATAGAAAAGGCACAATGTCGACTTAAGTACAAGAAGACTGACTCTTCTTAATGTCTATGTTTTGAACCATTCCTGTGACACAAGTTATAGATTCCGATGCTACAGTCCAGGTTTACTGTATCCCTTGGACCTTCTTATTGACGATGAAACACAGAAATTGCATCGGAATTAAATACAAAAGGCACAATGTCGACTTAAGTACAAGAAGACTGACTCTTCTTACTGTCTATATTTTGAACCATTCCAGTGACACTAGTTATAGATTCCGATGCTTCACTTCAGGTTTACTGCATCCCTTGGACCTTCTTATTGACGATGAAACACAGAAACTGCATCGGAATTAAATACAAAAGGCAGAATGCCGGCTTCAGTACAAGACGTCTGGCTCATCTTACTGTCTATGTTTTGAACCATTACTGTGACACTAGTTACAGATTCCGATGCTTCACTCCAGGTTTACAGTATCAATTGGACCTTCTTATTGACGATGAAACACAGAAATTGCATCGGAATTAAATACAAGAGGCACAATGCCGACTTAAGGACAAGAACATGGACTCTTCTTACTGACTATGCTTTGAACCATTCCTGTGACACTAGTTATAGATTCCGATGCTTCACTTCAGGTTTACTGTTTCCCTCTGACCTTCCTCTTGACGATGAAAAACTGAAATTGCATCGGAATTAACTACAAAAGGCACAATGCCGACTTAAGTACAAGAAGACTGACTCTTCTTACCGTCTATGTTTGAACCATTCCTGTGACACTAATTATAGATTCCGTTGCTTCACTTCAGGTTTCCTGCATCCCTCTGACCTTCTTATTGCCGGTGAAACACAGAAATTGCATCAGAATTAAATACGAAATGCACAATGCTAACTTAAGTACAAGAAGATTGACTCTTCATACTATGTTTTGAACCATTCCTGTGACGCTAGTTATAGATTCCGATGCTTCACTTCAGGATTACTGTATCTTTTAGACCTTCTTATTGACGATGAAACACAGAAATTGCGTCGGAATTAAATACAAAAGGCAAATGCCGACTAAAGTACACGAAGACTGACTCTCCTTACTGACTATGTTTTGAACGATTCCTGTGACACTAGTTATAAATTCCGATGCTTCACTTCAGGTTTATTGTATCCCTCTGACCTTCTTATTGACGATGAAACACAGAAACTGCATCGGAATTAAATAGAAAAGGCACAATTCCGACTTAAGTACAATAAGGCTGACCCTTCTTACTGTCTATGTTTTGAACCATTCCTATGACACTAGTTGTACATTCCGATGCTTCACTTCATTTTTCCTGCATCCCTCTGACCTTCTTATTGCCGGTGAAACACAGAAATTGCATCGGAATTAAATACGAAATGCACAATGCCAACTTAAGTACAAGAAGATTGACTCTTCTTACTGACTATGTTTTGAACCATTCCTGTGACACTAGTTATAGATTCCGATGCTTCACTTCAGGATTACAGTATCCCTCTGACCTTCTTATTGATGATGAAACATAGAAATTGCATCGGAATAAGATACAAAAGGCACAATGCCGACTTAAGTACAAGAAGACTGACTCTTCTTACTGTCTATGTTTTGAACCATTCCTGTGACACTAGTTATAGATTCCGATGCTTCACTTCAGGTTTATTGTATCCCTTAGACATTCTTATTGACGATGAAACACAGAAATTGCATCGGAATTAAATACAAAAGGCACAATGCCGGCTTCAGTACAAGACGTCTGACCCTTCTTACTGTCTATGTTTTGAACCATTCCTGTGACACAAGTTATAGATTCCGATGCTACACTCCAGGTTTACTGTATCCCTTGGACCTTCTCATTGACGATGAAACACAGAAATTGCATGGGAATTAAATACAAAAGGCACAATGCCGACTTAAGGACAAGAAGACTAACTGTTCTTACTGACTATGTTTTGAACCATTCCTGTGACACTAGTTATAGATTCCGATGCTTCACTTCAGGTTAATTGTGTCCCTCTGACCTTCCTATTGACGACGAAACACAGAAATTGCATCGGAAATAAATACAAAAGGCACAATGCCGACTTAAGTACAAGAAAACTGACTCCTCTTACTGTCTATGATTTGAACCAATCCTGTGCCACCAGTTTCAGATTCCCATGCTTCACTCCAGGTTTACTGTATCCCTTGGACCTTCTTATTGACGATGAAACACAGAAATTGCATCGGAATTAAATAGAAAAGTCACAATGCCGTCTTAAGTACAAGAAGACTGACTCTTCTTACTGACTATATTTTGAACCATTCCTGTGACACTAGTTATAGATTCCGATGCTTCACTTCAGGTTTACTGTATACCTTGGACCTTCTTATTGACGATGAAACACAGAAATTGCATCGGATTTAAATACAAAAGGCACAATGCCGACATAAGTACAAGGTGACTGACATATCTTACTGTCTATGTTTTGAACCATTCCTGTGACATTAGTTATAGATTCCGATGTTTCACTTCAGGTTTACTGTATCCCTTGGACCTTCTTACTGACGATGAAACACAGAAATTGCATCGGAATTAAATACAAAAGGCACAATGCCGACTTAAGTACAACAAGACTGACTCTTCCTACTGTCAATGTTTTGAACCATTCCTGTGACACTAGTTATAGATTCTGTTGCTTCACTTTAGGTTTAATGTATCCCTTGGACCTACTTATTTACGATGAAACACAGAAATTGCATCGGAATTAAATACAAAAGGCACAATGCCGACTTAAGTACAAGAAGATTGACTCTTCTTACTGTCTATGTTTTTGAACCATTCCTGTGACCCTAATTATAGCTTTCGATGCTTCACTTCAGGTTTACTGTATCCCTTGGACCTTCTTATTGACGATGAAACACAGAAATTGCATCGGAATTTAATACAAAAGGCACTATGCCGACTTAAGTACAAGAAGACTGACCCTCCCTACTGTCAATGTTTTGAACCATTCCTGTGACACTAGTTATAGATTCCGATGCTTCACTTCAGGTCTTCTGTACCCCTCTGATCTTCTTATTGACGATGAAACACAGAAATTGCCTCGGAATTAAATACAAAAGGCACAATGCCGACTTAAGTACAAGAAGACTGACTCTTCTTACTGTCTATGTTTTGAACCATTCCTGTGACACTAGTTATAGATTCCGATGCGTCACTTCAGGTTTAATGTATCCCTTGGACCTTCTTATTTACGATGAAACACAGAAATTGCATCGGAATTAAACACAAAAGGCACAATGCCGACTTAAGTATAAAAAGACTGACTCTTCTTACTGACTATGTTTTGAACCATTCCTGTGACACTAGTTATAGATTCCGAAGCTCACTTCAGGTTTACAGTATCCCTCTGACCTTCTTATTGACGATGAAACACAGAAATTGCATCGGAATTAAATACAAAAGGCACAATGCCGACTTACGTACAGGAAGACTGACTCTTCTTACTGACTATGTTTTGAACCATTCCTGTGACACTAGTTATAGATTCGGATGCTTCACTTCAGGTTTACTGTATCCCTCTGACCTTCGTATTGACGATGAAACACTGAAATTGCATCGGAATTAAATAGAAAATGCACAATGCCGACTTAAGTACAAGACGACTGACTTTTCTTACTGTCTATGCTTTGAAAAATTCCTGTGACACTAGTAATAGATTCCGATGCTTCACGTTAGGTTTACTGTATCCCTTTGACCTTCTTATTGACGATGAAACATAGAAATTGCATCGGAATTAAATACAAAAGGCACAATGCCGACTTAAGTACAAGAAGACTGACTCTTTCTACTGACTATGATTTGAACCATTCCTGTGACACTAGTTATAGATTCCGATGCTACACTTCAGGTTTACTGTATCCCTTGGACCTTGTTATTGACGATGAAGCACAGAAATTGCATCGGAATTAAATGCAAAAGGCACAATGCCGACATAAGGAAAAGAAGACTGACTCTTCTTACTGACTTTGTTTAAAACAATTCCTGTGACACTAGTTATAGATTGTGATGCTTCACTTCAGGTTCACTGTATCCCTTGGACCCTCTTATTGACGATGAAATGCAGAAATTGCATCGGAATTAGATACAAAAGGCACAATGCCGTCTTAAGTACAAGATGACTGACTCTTCCTACTGTCTATGTTTTGAACCATTCCTGTGACACTAGTTATAGATTCCGATGCTTCACTTCAGGTTTACTGTATCCCTTGGACCTCCTTATTGACGATGAAACACAGAAATTGCATCGGAATTAAATACAAAAGGCACAATGCAGACATAAGGACAAGAAGACTGACTCTTCTTACTGACTTTGTTTGAACCATTCCTGTGACACTAGTAGTAGATTCCGATGCTTCACTTCAGTTTTACTTTATCCCTTGGACCTTCTTATTGACGATGAAACACAGAAATTGCATCGGAATTAAATACAAAAGGCACATGCCGACTTAAGTACAAGAAGACTGACTCTTCCTACTGTCTATGTTTTGAACCATTCCTGTGGCACTAGTTATAGATTCCGATGCTTCACTTCAGGTTTACTGTATCCCTTGGATCTTCTTATTGACGATGAAACCCAGAAATTGCATCGGAATTAAATACAAAAGGCACAATGCCGGCTTAAGTACAAGAAGACTGACTCTTCTTACTGTCTATGATTTGAACCATTCCATTGACTCTAGTTATAGATTCCGATGGTTCACTCCAGGTTTACTGTATCCCTTTGACCTTGTTATTGACGATGAAACACAGAAATAGCATCGGAATTAAATAGAAAAGGCACAATGCCGACATAAGTACAAGAAGACTGACTCTTCTTACTGACTATGTTCTGAACCATTCCTGAGACACTAGTTATAGATTCCGATGATTCACTTCAGGTTTACTGTATCCCTTGGTCCTTCTCATTGACGATGAAACACAGAAATTGCATCGGAATTAAATACAAAAGGCAAAATGCCGACTTAAGTACACGAAGACTGAATCTTCTTACTGTCTATGCTTTGAACCATTTCTGTGACACTAGTTATAGATTTCGATGCTACACTCCGGGTTTACTGTATACCTTGGACCTTCTTATTGACGATGAAACACAGAAATTGCATCGGAATTAAATACAAGGGGCAGAATGCAGACATAAGGACAAGAAGACTGACTCTTCTTACTGAATTTGTTTGAAAAATTAGCGTGACCCTAGTTATAGATTCCGATGCTTCTCCTCAGGCTTACTGTATCCCTTGGACCTTCTTATTGACGATGAAACACAGAAATTGCATTGGAATTAAATACAAAAGGCACAATGCCGACCTAAGTACAAGAAGACTGCCTCTTCCTACAGTCTTTGTTTTGAACCATTCCTATGACACTAGTTATAGATTGCGATGCTTCACTTCATGTTTACTGTATTTCTTGGACCTTCTTATTGACGATGAAACATAGAAATTCCATCGGAATTAAATACAAAATGCACAATGCCGACTTAAGTACATGAAGACGGACTCATCCTACTGACTATGATTTGAACCATTCCTGTGACATTAGTTATAGATTCCGATGCTTCACTTGAGGTTTACTGTATCCCTAGGACATTCTTATTGACGATGAAACACAGAAATTGCATCGGAATTAAATACAAAAGGCACAATGCAGACTTAAGTACAACAAGACTGACTCTTCTTACTGTCTAGGTTTTGAACCATTCCTGCGACATTAGTTATAGATTCCGATGCTTCACTCCAGGTTTACTGTATCCCTTTGGACCTTCTTATTGACGATGAAACACAGAAATTGCAACGGAATTAAATACAAAAGGCACAACGCCAACTTAAGGACAAGAAGACTGACCCTTCCTACTGTCTATGTTTTGAACCATTCCTGTGACACTAGTTATAGATTCCGATGCTTCACTTCAGGTTTACTGTATCCCTTGGACCTCCTTATTGACGATGAAACACAGAAATTGCATCGGAATTAAATACAAAAGGCACAATGCCGACATAAGGACAAGAAGACTGACTCTTCTTACTGACTTTGTTTGAACTATTCCTGTGGCACTAGTTATAGATTCCGATGCTTCACTTCAGGTTTACTGTATCCCTTGGATCTTCGTATTGACGATGAAACCCAGAAATTGCATCGGAATTAAATACAAAAAGCACAATGCCGGCTTAAGTACAAGAAGACTGACTCTTCTTACTGTCTATGATTTGAACCATTCCATTGACTCTAGTTATAGATTCCGATGGTTCACTCCAGGTTTACTGTATCCCTTTGACCTTGTTATTGACGATGAAACACAGAAATTGCATCGGAATTAAATAGAAAAGGCACAATGCCGACATAAGTACAAGAAGACTGACTCTTCTTACTGACTATGTTCTGAACCATTCCTGTGACACTAGTTATAGATTCCGATGATTCACTTCAGGTTTACTGTATCCCTTGGTCCTTCTTATTGACGATGAAACACAGAAATTGCATCGGAATTAAATACAAAAGGCAAAATGCCGACTTAAGTACACGAAGACTGAATCTTCTTACTGTCTATGCTTTGAACCATTTCTGTGACACTAGTTATAGATTTCGATGCTACACTCCGGGTTTACTGTATACCTTGGACCTTCTTATTGACGATGAAACACAGAAATTGCATCGGAATTAAATACAAAGGGCAGAATGCAGACATAAGGACAAGAAGACTGACTCTTCTTACTGACTTTGTTTGAAAAATTAGCGTGACCCTAGTTATAGATTCCGATGCTTCACCTCAGGCTTACTGTATCCCTTGGACCTTCTTATTGACGATGAAACACAGAAATTGCATTGGAATTAAATACAAAAGGCCCAATGCCGACCTAAGTACAAGAAGACTGCCTCTTCCTACTGTCTTTGTTTTGAACCATTCCTATGACACTAGTTATAGATTGCGATGCTTCAGTTCATGTTTACTGTATTTCTTGGACCTTCTTATTGACGATGAAACATAGAAATTCCATCGGAATTAAATACAAAATGCACAATGCCGACTTAAGTACATGAAGACGGACTCATCCTACTGACTATGATTTGAACCATTCCTGTGACATTAGTTATAGATTCCGATGCTTCACTTGAGGTTTACTGTATCCCTTGGACATTCTTATTGACGATGAAACACAGAAATTGCATCGGAATTAAATACAAAAGGCACAATGCAGACTTAAGTACAACAAGACTGACTCTTCTTACTGTCTAGGTTTTTAACCATTCCTGCGACATTAGTTATAGATTCCGATGCTTCACTCCAGGTTTACTGTATCCCTTGGACCTTCTTATTGACGATGAAACACAGAAATTGCAACGGAATTAAATACAAAAGGCACAACGCCAACTTAAGGACAAGAAGACTGACACTTCTTACTGACTATGTTTTGAACCATTCCTGTGACACTAGCTATAAATTCCGATGCTTCACTTCAGGTTTACTGTATCCCTCTGACCTTCTTATTGACGATGAAACACAGATATTGCATCGGAATTAAATACAAAACGCACAATGCCGACTTAAGTACTAGACGACTGACTTTTCTTACTGCCTATGTTTGGAACCATGCCTGTGACACTAGTTATAGATTCCGATGCTTCACTTCAGGTTTACTGTATCCCTTGGACCTTCTTATTGACGATGAAACACAGAATTTGCATCGGAATTAAATACAAAAGGCACAATGCCGACTTAAGTACATGAAGACCGACTCCTCCTACTGACTATGTTTTGAACCATTCCTGTGACACTAGTTTTAGATTCCGATGCTTCAATTGAGGTTTACTGTATCCCTTGGACCTTCTTAATGACGATGAAACACAGAAATTGCATCGGAATTAAATACAAAAGGCACAATGCCGACTTAATTACAAGAAGACTGATTCTGCTTACTGACTATGTTTTGAACCATTCCTGTGACACTAGCTATAGATTCCGATGCTTCACTTCAGGTTTACTGTATCCCTCAGACCTTCTTAATGACGATGAAACACTGAAATTGCATTGGAATTAAATACAAAATGCACAATGCCGTCTTAAGTACAAGATGACTGACTCTTCTTACTGTCTATGTTTTGAACCATTCCTATGACACTAGTTATAGATTCCGATGCATCACTCCAGGTTTACTGTATCCCTTGGACCTTGTTATTGACGATGAAACACAGAAATAGCATCGGAACTAAATATAAAAAGCACAATGCCGACTTAAGTCCAAGAATACTGACTCTTCCTACTGTCTATGTTTTGAACCATTCCTGTGACACTAGTTATAGATTCCGATGCTTCACTTCAGGTTTACTGTATCCCTTGGACCTTCTTATTGACGATGAAACACAGAAATTGCATCGGAATTAAATACATAAGGCACAATGCCGACTTAAGTACATGAAGACCGACTCTTCCTACTGACTATGTTTTTAACCATTCCTGTGACACTAGTTATAGACTCCGATGCTTCACTTGAGGTTTACTGGATCCCTCATACCTTCTTATTGACGAGAAACACAGATATTGAATGGGAATTAAATTGAAACGCCACACTGCCTACTTAAGTACAAGTGAGACTGACACTTCTTACTGTCTATATTTTGAACCATTCCTGTGGCACCAGTTATAGATTCCGATGCATGACTTCAATTTTACTGTATCCCTTGGACTTTCTTATTGACGATGAAACACAGAAATTGCATCGGATTTAAAGACAAAAGGCACAATGCCGACTTAAGTACATGAAGACCGACTCTTCCTACTGACTATGTTTTGAACCATTCCTGTGACACTAGTTATAGATTCCGATGCTTCACTTCAGGTTTACTGTATGCCTTGGACCTTCTTATTGACGATGAAACACAGAAAATGCATCGGAATTAAACACAAAAGGCACAATGCCGACTTAAGTACAAGAAGACTGACTCCTCTTACTGTCTATGTTTGAACCATTCCTGTGACACTAGTTATAGATTCCGATGCTTCACTCCAGGTTTACTGTATTACTTGGAGCTTCTTATTGACGATGGAAATTCAGAAATTGCTTCGGAATTAATTAAAAAAGGCACAATGCCTACTTAAGGACAAGAAGACTGACTCTTCTTACTGACTATGTTTTGAACCATTCCTGTGACACTAGCTATAGATTCCGATGTTTCACTTCAGGTTTACTGTATCAATCTGACCTTTTTATTGACGATAAAACACAGAAAATACATCGGAATTAAATACAAAAGGCACTATGCCGACTTAAGTACAAGAAGACTGACTCTTCATACAGTCTATGTTTTGAACCATTCCATTGACACTAGTTATAGATTCCGATGCTTCACTCCAGGTTTACTGTTTCCCTTGGACCTTGTTATTGACGATGAAACACAGAAATTGCATCGGAATTAAATACAAGGCACAATGCCTACTTAAGCACAAGAAGACTGACTAATCTTACTGACTATGTTTTGAACCATTCCTGTGACACTAGCTATAGATTCCGAAGCTTCACTTCAGGTTTACTATATCCCTCTGACCTTCTTATTGACGATAAAGGACAGAAAATGCATCGGAATTAAATACAAAAGGCAAAATGCCGACTTAAGTACACGACGACTGTCTCTTCTTACTGTCTATGTTTTGAACCATTCCTGTGACACAAGTTATAGATTCCGATGCTACAGTCCAGGTATACTGTATCCCTTGGACCTTCTTATTGACGATGAAACACAGAAATTGCATCGGAATTAAATGCAAGAGGCACAATGCCGACTTAAGGACAAGAAGATTGACTCTTCTTACTGACTATGTTTCGAACCATTCCTGTGACACTAGTTATAGATTCCGATGCTTCACTTCAGGTTTACTCTTTCCCTCTGACCTTCCTATTGATGATGGAAAACAGAATTTGCATCGGAATTAAATACAAAAGGCACAATGCCGACTTAAGAACAAGAAGACTGACTCTTCTTACTGTCTACGTTTGAACCATTTCTGTGACACTAGTTATTGATTCCGATGCTTCACTTCAGGTTTCCTGTATCCCTTTGACCTTCTTATTGCCGGTGAAACACAGAAATTGTATCGGAATTAAATACGAAAAGCACAATGCCAACTTATGTACAAGAAGACTGACTCTTCTTACTGACTATGTTTGAACAATTCCTGTGACACTAGTTATAGATTCCGATGCTTCACTTCAGGTTTACTGTATCCCTCTGACATTCTTATTGACGATGAAACACAGAAATTGCATCGGAATTAAATAGATAATGCACAATGCCGACTTAAGTACAAGAAGGCTGACCCTTCTTACTGTCTATAATTTGAACCATTCCTATGACACTAGTTGTACATTCCGATGCTTCACTTCAGGTTCACTGTATCCCTTGGACCTTCTTATTGACGAAGAAACACAGAAATTGCATCAGAATTAAATACAAAAGGCACAATGCCGACTTAAGGACAAGAAGACTGACTCTTCTTACTGACTACGTATTGAACCATTCCTGTGACACTACCTATAGATTCCGATGCTTCACATCTGGTATACTGTAACCCTCAGACCTTCTTATTGACGATGAAACACGGAAATTGCATCGGAATTAAATAAAAAAGGCACAATGCCGACTTAAGTACAAGAAGACTGACTCTTCTTACCGTCTATGTTGTGAACCATTCCATTGACACTAGTTATAGGTTCCGATGCTTCACTCCAGGTTTACTGTATCCCTTGGACCTTCTTATTGACGATGAAACACAGAAATTGCATCGGAATTAAATACAAAAGGCACAATGCCGACTTAAGGACAAGAAGACTGACTCTTCTTACTGACTATGATTTGAACCATTCCTGTGACACTAGTTATACATTATAATGCTTCACTTCAGGTTTACTGTATCCCTTGGACCTTCTTATTGACGATGAAACACAGATATTGCGTCGGAATTAAATACAAAAGGCACAATGCCGACTTAAGGACAAGAAGACTGACTGTTCTTACTGACTATGTTTTAACCATTCCTGTGACACTAGTTATAGATTATTATGCTTCACTTCAGGTTTATTGTATCCCTCTGACCTCCTTATAGACGATGAAACACAGAAATTGCTTCGGAATTAAATACAAAAGGCACAATGCCGGCTTCAGTACATGACGTCTGACTCTTCTTACTGTCTATGTTTTGAACCATTCCTGTGACACAAGTTATAGATTCCGATGCTACACTCCAGATTTACTGTATCCCTTGGACCTTCTCATTGACGATGAAATACAGAAATTGCATCGCAATTAAATACAAAAGGCACAATGCCGACTTAAGGACAAGAAGACTGACTCTTCTTACTGACTATGATTTTAACCATTCCTGTAACACTAGTTATAGATTCCGATGCTTCACTTGAGGTTTACTGTATCCCACTGACCTTCTTATTGACGATGAAACACAGAGATTGCATCGGAATTAAATACAAAAGGCACAATGCCGACTTAAGTACAAGACGTCTGACTCTTCTTACTGTCGATGCTTTGAACCATTACTGTGACACTAGTTATAGATTCCGATGCTTCACTATAGGTTTACAGTATCCCTTGGACCCTCTTATTGACGATGAAACACAGAAATGGCATCGGAATTAAATACAAGAGGCACAATGCCGACTTAAGGACAAGAAGACTGACTCTTCTTACTGTCTATGTTTGAACTATTTCTGTGACACTAGTTATAGATTCCGATGCTTCGCTTCAGGTTTCCTGCATCCCTCTGACCTTCTTATTGCCGGTGAAACACAGAAATTGCATCGGAATTAGATACGAAATGCACAATGCCAACTTAAGTACAAGAAGATTGACTCTTCTTACTGACTATGTTTTGAACTATTCCTGTGACACTAGTTATAGATTCCGATGCTTCACTTCAGGATTACTGTATCCCTCTGACCTTCTTACTGATGATGAAACATAGAAATTGCATCGGAATAAGATACTAAAGGCACAATGCCGACTTAAGTACAAGAAGACTGACTCTTCTTACTGTCTATGTTTTGAACCATTCCTGTGACACTAGTTATAGATTCCGATGCTTTACTTCAGGTTTACTGTATCCCTTAGACCTTTTTATTGACGATGAAACACAGACATTGCGTCGGAATTAAATACAAAAGGCTAATGCCGACTAAAGTACACGAAGACTGACTCTTATTACTGTCTATGTTTTGAACCAATCCTGTGACACAAGTTATAGATTCCGATGCTACACTCCACGTTTACTGTATCCCTTGGACCTTCTCATTGACGATGAAACACAGTAATTGCATCGGAATTAAATACAAAAGCACAATGCCGACTTAAGGTCAAGAAGGCTAACTGTTCTTACTGTCTATGTTTTGAACCATTCCTATGACACTATTTGTACATTCCGATGCTTCACTTCAGGTTCACTGTATCCCTTGGACCTTCTCATTGACGATGAAATACAGAAATTGCATCAGAATTAAATACAAAAGGCACAATGTCGACTTAAGGACAAGAAGACTGACTCTTCTTACTGACTATGATTTGAACCATTCCTGTGACACTAGCTATAGTTTCCGATGCTTCACATCTGGTATACGGTAACCCTCAGACTTTCTTATTGACGATGAAACAGAGCAATTGCATCGGAATTAAATACAAAAGACACAATGCCGACTTAAGTACAAGAAGACTGACTCTTCTTACTGTCTATGTTGTGAACCATTCCATTGACACTAGTTATAGGTTCCGATGCTTCACTCCAGGTTTACTGTATCCCTTGGACCTTCTGAATGACGATGAAACACAGAAATTGCATCGGAATTAAATAGAAAAGGCACAATGAAGACTTAAGTACAAGAAGACTGACTCTTCTTACTGACTATGTTTTGAACCATTCCTGTGACACTAGTTATAGATTATAATGCTTCACTTTAGGTTTACTGTATCCCTTGGACCTTCTTAATGCCGATGAAACACAGAAATTGCGTCGGAATTAAATACAAAAGGCACAATGCCGACTTAAGGACAAGAAGACTGACTGTTCTTACTGACTATGTTTGAACCATTCCTGTGACACTAGTTATAGATTCCTATGCTTCACTTCAGGTTTATTGTATCCCTCTGACCTTCTTATTGACGATGAAACACAGAAATTGCATCGGAATTAAATAGAAAAGGCACAATGTCGACTTAAGTACAAGAAGACTGACTCTTCTTACTGTCTATGTTTTGAACCATTCCTGTGACACAAGTTATATATTCCGATGCTACAGTCCAGGTTTACTGTATCCCTTGGACCTTCTTATTGACAATGAAACACAGAAATTGCATCGGAATTATATACAAAAGGCACAATGTCGGCTTAAGTACAAGAAGACTGACTCTTCTTACTGTCTATATTTTGAACCATTCAAGTGACACTAGTTATAGATTCCGATGATTCACTTCAGGTTTACTGTATCCCTTGGACCTTCTTATTGACGATGAAACATAGAAATTGCATCGAAATTAAATACAAAAGGCACAATGCCGGCTTCAGTACAAGACGTCTGACTCATCTTACTGTCTATGTTTTGAACAATTACTGTGACACTAGTTTTAGATTCCGATGCTTCACTCCAGGTTTACAGTATCCCTTGGACCCTCTTATTGACGATGAAACACAGAAATTGCATCGGAATTAAATACAAGAGGCACAATGCCGACTTAAGGACAAGAACATTGACTCTTCTTACTGACTATGCTTTGAACCATTCCTGTGACACTAGTTATAGATTCCGATGCTTCACATCAGGTTTACTGTTCCCTCGGACCTTCCTATTGACGATGAAAAACAGAAATTGCATCGGAATTAACTACAAAAGGCACAATGCCGACTTAAGTACAAGAAGACTGACTCTTCTTACTGTCTATGTGTTGAACCATTCCTGTGAGACAAGTTATGGATTCCGATGCTACACTCCAGGTTTACTGTATCCCTTGGACCTTCTTATTGACGATGAAACACAGAAATTGCATCGGAATTAAATACAAAAGGCACAATGCCGACTTAAGTACACGAAGACTGACTCTCCTTACTGTCTATGTTTGAACCATTCCTGTGACACTAGTTATAGATTCCGATGCTTCACTTCAGGTTTCCTGCATCCCTCTGACCTTCTTAATGCCGGTGAAACACAGAAATTGCATCGGAATTAAATACGAAATGTACAATGCCAACTTAACTACAAGATGATTGACTCTTCTTACTGACTATGTTTTGAACCACTCCTGTGACACTAGTTATAAATTCCGATGCTTCACTTCACGATTACTGTATCCCTCTGACCTTCTTATTGATGATCAAACATAGATATTGCATCGGAATAAGATACAAAAGGCACAATGCCGACTTAAGTACAAGAAGACTGACTCTTCTTACTGTCTATGTTTTGAACCATTCCTGTGACACTAGTTATAGATTCCGATGCTTCACTTCAGGTTTACTGTATCCCTTAGACCTTATTATTGACGATGAAACACAGAAATTGCGTCGGAATTAAATACAAAAGGCAAATGCCGACTAAAGTACACGAAGACCGACTCTTCTTACTGTCGATGTTTTGAAAAATTCCTGTGACACAAGTTATAGATTCCGATGCTTCACTCCAGGTTTACTGTATCCCTTGGACCTTCTTATTGACGATGAAACACAGAAATTGCATCGGATTTAAATACAAAAGGGACAATGCCGACTTAAGTACAAGAAGACTGACTCATCCTACTGTCTATGTTTTGAATCATTCCTGTGACACTAGTTTAGGTTTCCGATGCTTCACTTCAGGTTTACTGTATCCCACTGACCTTCTTATTGACGATGAAACACAGAAATTGCATCGGAATTAAATACAAAAGGAACAATGCCGACTTAAGGAAAAGAAGACTCACTCTTCATACTGACTATGTTTTGAACCATTCCTGTGACACTGGTTATAGATTCCGATGCTTCACTTCAGGTTTACTGTTTCCCTCTGATCTTCCTATTGACGATGAAACGCAGAAATTGCATCGGAATTAAATACAAAAGGCACAATGCCGACTTAAGGACAAGAAGACTCACTCTTCATACTGACTATGTTTTGAATCATTCCTGTGACACTAGTTATAGATTCCGATGCTTCACTTCAGGTTTACTGTTTCTCTCTGACCTTCCTATTGACGATGAAACACAGAAATTGCATTGGAATTAAATACAAAAGGCACAATGCCGTCTTAAGTACAAGAAGACTGACTCTTCTTACTGTCTATATTTTGAACCATTACAGTGACACTAGTTATAGATTCCGATGCTTCACTTGAGGTTTACTGTATCCCTCTGACTTTCTTATTGACGAGGAAACACAGAAATTGTATCGGAATTAAATAGAAAAGCCAGAATGCCTACTTAAGTGCAGGAAGACTGACTCTTCTTACTGTCTACGTTTTGAACCATTCCTGTGACACTAATTATAGATTCCGATGCATCACTCCAGGTTTACTGTATCCCTTGGACCTTGTTATTGACGATGAAACTCAGAAATTGCATCGGAACTAAATAGAAAAGGGTCAATGCCGACTTAAGTACAAGAAGACTGACTCTTTCTACTGTCTATGTTTTCAACTATTCCTGTGACACTAGTTATGGATTCCGATGCTTCACTTTAGGTTTACTGTATCACGTGGACCTTCTTATTGACGATGAAACACAGAAATTGCATCGGAATTAAATACATAAGGCATAAGGCCGACTTAAATACATGAAGACCGACTCTTCCTACTGACTTTGTTTGAACCATTCCTGTGACACTAGTTATAGATTCCGATGCTTCACTTGAGGTTTACTGTATCCCTCTGACCTTCTTATTGACGAGGAAACACACAAATTGAATCGGAATTAAATTGAAACGCCACAATGCCGACTTAAGTACAAGAAGACTGACCCTTCTTACTGTCTACGTTTTGAAACATTCCTGTGACACTAGTTATAGATTCCGATGCATGACTTCAGTTTTACTGTATCCCTTGGACCTTGTTATTGACGATGAAACACAGAAATTGCATCGGAATTAAATACAAAATGCACAATGCCTACTTAAGGACAAGCAGACTGTCTTTTCTTACTGACTATGTTTTGAACCATTCCTGTGACACTAGCTATAGACTCCGATGCTTCACTTCAGGGTTACTATATCCCTCTGACCTTGTTATTGACGATAAAACACAGAAAATGCATCGGAATTAAATACAAAATACACAATGCCGACTTAATTACAAGAAGACTGACTCTTTTTACTGTCTATGTTTTGAACCATTCCATTGACACTAGTAATAGATTCCGATGCTTCACTCCCGGTTTACTGTATCCTTTGGACCTTGTTATTGACGATGAAACACAAAAATTGCATCGGAATTAAATAGAAAAGGCACAATGCCGACTTAAGTACAAGAAGACTGACTCTTCTTACTGTCTATGCTTTGAACCATTCCTGTGACACTAGTTATAGTTTCCGATGCTTCACTTCAGGTTTACTGTATCTCTTGGACCTTCTTATTGACGATGAAACACAGAAATTGCATCAGAATTAAATACAAAAGGCAAAATGCCGACTGAAGTACACGAAGACTGACTCTTCTTACTGTCTATGTTTTGAACCATTCCTGTGACACAAGTTATAGATTCCGATGCTACAGTCCAGGTTTACTGTATCCCTTGGAACTTCTTATTGACGATGAAACACAGAAATTGCATCGGAATTAAATACAAAAGGCACAATGCCGACATCAGTACAAGACGTCTGACTCTTCTTACTGTCTATGATTTGAACCATTACTGTGACACTAGTTATAGATTCCGATGCTTCACTCCAGGTTTACAGTATTCCTCGGACCTTCTTATTGACGATGAAACACAGAAATTGCATCGGAATTAAATACAAAAGGCACAATGCCGACTTAAGTACAAGAAGACTGACTCTCCTTACTGTCTATGTTTGAACCATTCCTGTGACACTAGTTATAGATTCCGATGCTTCACTTCAGGTTTACTGTATCCCTTAGACCTTATTATTGACGATGAAACACAGAAATTGCGTCGGAATTAAATACAAAAGGCAAATGCCGACTAAAGTACACGAAGACCGACTCTTCTTACTGTCTATGTTTTGAATCATTCCTGTGACACTAGTTTAGGTTTCCGATGCTTCACTTCAGGTTTACTGTATCCCACTGACCTTCTTATTGACGATGAAACACAGAAATTGCATCGGAATTAAATACAAAAGTCACAATGCCGACTTAAGGACAAGAAGACTCACTCTTCCTACTGTCTTTGTTTTGAACCATTCCTATGACACTAGTTATAGATTGCGATGCTTCACTTCATGTTTACTGTATTTCTTGGACCTTCTTAATGACGATGAAACATAGAAATTGCATCGGAATTAAATAGAAAAGGCACAATGCTGACTAAAGTACAAGAAGACTGACTCTTCATACTGTCTATGTTTGGAACCATTCCTGTGACACTAGTTATAGATTCCGATACTTCACTTCAGGTTTACTGTATCCCTTGGACCTTCTTATTGACGATGAAACACAGAATTTGCATCGGAATTAAATACAAAAGTCACAATGCCGACTTAAGTACATGAAGACCGACTCTTCCTACTGACTATGTTTTGAACCATTCCTGTGACACTAGTTATAGATTCCGATGCTTCACTTCAGGTTTACTGTATGCCTTGGACCTTCTTATTGACGATAAAACACAGAAAATGCATCGGAATTAAATACAAGAGGCACAATGCCGACTTAAGGACAAGAAGATTGACTCTTCTTACTGACTATGTTTCGAACCATTCCTGTGACACTAGTTATAGATTCCGATGCTTCACTTCAGGTTTACTGTATCCCTTAGACCTTCTTATTGACGATGAAACACAGAAATTGCGTCGGAATTAAATACAAAGGGAAATGCCGACTAAAGTACACGAAGGCTGACTCTTCTTACTGTCTATGTTTTGAACCATTCCTGTGACACAAGTTATAGATTCCGATGCTACACTCCAGGTTTACTGTATCCCTTGGTCCTTCTCAATGACGATGAAACACACAAATTGCATCGGAATTAAATACAAAAGACACAATGCCGACTTAAGGACAAGAAGACTGACTGTTCTTACTGACTATGCTTTGAACCATTCCTGTGACACTAGTTATAGATTCCGAAGCTTCACTTCAGGTTTATTGTATCCCTCTGACCTTAATATTGACGACGAAACACAGAAATTGCATCGGAATTAAATTGAAAAGGCACAATGCCGACTTAAGTACAAGAAGACTGACTCCTCTTACTGTCTATGTTTGAACCATTCCCGTGACACTAGTTGTAGATTCCGATGCTTCACTTCAGGTTTACTGTATCCTTTGGACCTTCTTATCGACGATGAAACACAGAAATTGCATCGGAATTAAATACAAAAGACACAATGCCAACTTAAGTACAAGAAGACTGACCCTTCTTACTCTCTATGCTTTGAACCATTCCTGTGACACTAGTTATAGATTCCGATGCTTCACTTCAGGATTACTGTATCCCTCTGACCTTCTTATTGATGATGAAACATAGATATTGCATCGGAATAAGATACAAAAGGCACAATGCCGACTTAAGTACAAGAAGACTGACTCTTCTTACTGTCTATGTTTTGAACCATTCCTGTGACACTAGTTATAGATTCCGATGCTTCACTTCAGGTTTACTGTATCCCTTAGACCTTCTTATTGACGATGAAACAAAGAAATTGCGTCGGAATTAAATACAAAGGGAAATGCCGACTAAAGTACACGAAGACTGACTCTTCTTACTGTCTATGTTTTGAACCATTCCTGTGACACAAGTTATAGATTCCGATGCTACACTCCAGGTTTACTGTATCCCTTGGACCTTCTCAATGACGATGAAACACAGAAATTGCATCGGAATTAAATACAAAAGGCACAATGCCGACTTAAGGACAAGAAGACTGACTGTTCTTACTGACTATGCTTTGAACCATTCCTGTGACACTAGTTATAGATTCCGAAGCTTCACTTCAGGTTTATTGTATCCCTCTGACCTTCCTATTGACGATGAAACACAGGAATTGCATCGGAATTAAATACAAAAGGCACAATGCCGACTTAAGTACAAGAAGACTGACTCCTCTTACTGTCTATGTTTGAACCATTCCTGTGACACTAGTTTTAGATTCCGATGCTTCACTCCAGGTTTACTGTATCCCTCTGACCTTCTTATTGACGATGAAACACAGAAATTGCATCGGAATGAAATACAAAATGCACAATGCCGACGTAAGTACGAGAAGACTGACTCTTTCTACCGTCTATGTTTTGAATCAACACTAGTTGTAGATTCCGATGCTTCACTTCAGGTTTACTGTATCCCTTGGACCTTCTTATCGACGATGAAACACAGAAATTGCATCGGAATTAAATACAAAAGACACAATGCCAACTTAAGTACAAGAAGACTGACTCTTCTTACTGTCTATGTTTTGAACCATTCCATTGACACTAGTAATGGATTCCGATGCTTCACTCCAGGTTTTCTGTATCCTTTGGACCTTGTTATTGACGATGAAACACAAAAATTGCATCGGAATTAAATAGAAAAGGCACAATGCCGACTTAAGTACAAGAAGACTGACTCTTCTCTCTGTCTACGTTTTGAACCATTCCTGTGACACTAGTTATAGATTCCGATGCATCACTCCAGGTGTACTGTATCCCTTGGACCTTGTTATTGACGATGAAACTCAGAAATTGCATCGGAACTAAATGGAAAAGGCACAATGCCGACTTAAGTACAAGAAGACTGACACTTTCTACTGTCTATGTTCTGAACCATTCCTGTGACACTAGTTATGGATTCCGATGCTTCACTTTAGGTTTACTGTATCACTTGGACCTTCTTATTGACGATGAAACACAGAAATTGCATCGGAATTAAATAATTAAGGCATAAGGCCGACGTAATACATGAAGACCGACTCTTCCTACTGACTTTGTTTGAACCATTCCTGTGACACTAGTTATAGATTCCGATGCTTCACTTGAGGTTTACTGTATCCCTCTGACCTTCTTATTGACGAGGAAACACAGAAATTGAATCGGAAATAAATTGAAACGCCACAATGCCGACTTAAGTACAAGAAGACTGACCCTTCTTACTGTCTACGTTTTGAACCATTCCTGTGACACTAGTTATAGATTCCGATGCATGACTTCAGTTTTACTGTATCCCTTGGACCTTGTTATTGACGATGAAACACAGAAATTGCATCGGAATTAAATACAAAAGGCACAATGCCTACTTAAGGACAAGAAGACTGACTCTTCATACTAACTATGCTTTGAACCATTCCTGTGACACTAGCTATAGACTCCGATGCTTCACTTCAGGTTTACTATATCCCTCTGACCTTGTTATTGACGACAAAACACAGAAAATGCATCGGAATTAAATACAAAATACACAATGCCGACTTATGTACAAGAAGACTGACTCTTCTTACTGTCTATGTTTTGAACCATTCCATTGACACTAGTAATGGATTCCGATGCTTCACTCCAGGTTTTCTGTATCCTTTGGACCTTGTTATTGACGATGAAACACAAAAATTGCATCGGAATTAAATAGAAAAGGCACAATGCCGACTTAAGTACAAGAAGACTGACTCTTCTTACTGTCTATGTTTTGAACCATTCCTGTGACACAAGTTATAGATTCCGATGCTACAGTCCAGGTTTACTGTATCCCTTGGACCTTCTTATTGACGATGAAACACAGAAATTGCATCGGAATTAAATGCAAAAGGCACAATGCCGACATCAGTACAAGACGTCTGACTCTTCTTACTGTCTATGTTTTGACCCATTACTGTGACACAAGTTATAGATTCCGATGCTTCACTCCAGGTTTACAGTATCCCTTGGACCTTCTTATTGACGATGAAACACAGAAATTGCATCGGAATTAAATACAAAAGGCACAATGCCGACTTAAGTACACGAAGACTGACTCTCCTTACTGTCTATGTTTGAACCATTCCTGTGACACTAGTTATAGATTTCGATGCTTCACTTCAGGTTTCCTGCATCCCTCTGACCTTCTTATTGCCGGTGAAACACAGAAATTGCATCGGAATTAAATACGAAATGTACAATGCCAACTTAACTACAAGATGATTGACTCTTCTTACTGACTATGTTTTGAACCACTCCTGTGACACTAGTTATAAATTCCGATGCTTCACTTCACGATTACTGTATCCCTCTGACCTTCTTATTGATGATCAAACATAGATATTGCATCGGAATAGGATACAAAAGGCACAATGCCGACTTAAGTACAAGAAGACTGACTCTTCTTACTGTCTATGTTTTGAACCATTCCTGTGACACTAGTTATAGATTCCGATGCTTCACTTCAGGTTTACTGTATCCCTTAGACCGTATTATTGACGATGAAGCACAGAAATTGCGTCGGAATTAAATACAAAAGGCAAATGCCGACTAAAGTACACGAAGACCGACTCTTCTTACTGTCTATGTTTTGAAATATTCCTGTGACACAAGTTATAGATTCCGATGCTTCACTCCAGGTTTACTGTATCCCTTGGACCTTCTTATTGACGATGAAACACAGAAATTGCATCGGATTTAAATACAAAAGGGACAATGCCGACTTAAGTACAAGAAGACTGGCTCATCCTACTGTCTATGTTTTGAATCATTCCTGTGACACTAGTTTAGGTTTCCGATGCTTCACTTCAGGTTTACTGTATCCCACTGACCTTCTTATTGACGATGAAACACAGAAATTGCATCGGAATTAAATACAAAAGGAACAATGCCGACTTAAGGAAAAGAAGACTCACTCTTCATACTGACTATGTTTTGAACCATTCCTGTGACACTGGTTATAGATTCCGCTGCTTCACTTCAGGTTTACTGTTTCCCTCTGATCTTCCTATTGACGATGAAACACAGAAATTGCATCGGAATTAAATACAAAAGGCACAATGCCGACTTAAGGACAAGAAGACTCACTCTTCATACTGACTATGTTTTGAACCATTCCTGTGACACTAGTTATAGATTCCGATGCTTCACTTCAGGTTTACTGTTTCTCTCTGACCTTCCTATTGACGATGAAACACAGAAATTGCATTGGAATTAAATACAAAAGGCACAATGCCGACTTAAGTACAAGAAGACTGACTCTTCTTACTGTCTATATTTTGAACCATTACAGTGACACTAGTTATAGATTCCGATGCTTCACTTGAGGTTTACTGTATCCCTCTGACTTTCTTATTGACGAGGAAACACAGAAATTGTATCGGAATTAAATAGAAAAGCCACAATGCCTACTTAAGTACAGGAAGACTGACTCTTCTTACTGTCTACGTTTTGAACCATTCCTGTGACACTAATTATAGATTCCGATGCATCACTCCAGGTTTACTGTATCCCTTGGACCTTGTTATTGACGATGAAACTCAGAAATTGCATCGGAACTAAATAGAAAAGGGTCAATGCCGACTTAAGTACAAGAAGACTAACTCTTTCTACTGTCTATGTTTTCAACCATTCCTGTGACACTAGTTATGGATTCCGATGCTTCACTTTAGGTTTACTGTATCACTTGGACCTTCGTATTGACGATGAAACACAGAAATTGCATCGGAATTAAATACATAAGGCATAAGGCCGACTTAAATACATGAAGACCGACTCTTCCTACTGACTTTGTTTGAACCATTCCTGTGACACTAGTTATAGATTCCGATGCTTCACTTGAGGTTTACTGTTTCCCTCTGACCTTCTTATTGACGAGGAAACACAGAAATTGAATCGGAATTAAATTGAAACGCCACAATGCCGACTTAAGTACAAGAAGACTGATCCTTCTTACTGTCTACGTTTTGAACCATTCCTGTGACACTAGTTATAGATTCCGATGCATGACTTCAGTTTTACTGTATCCCTTGGACCTTGTTATTGACGATGAAACACAGAAATTGCATCGGAATTAAATACAAAATGCACAATGCCTACTTAAGGACAAGCTGACTGTCTCTTCTTACTGACTATGTTTTGAACCATTCCTGTGACACTAGCTACAGACTCCGATGCTTCACTTCAGGTTTACTATATCCCTCTGACCTTGTTATTGACGATAAAACACAGAAAATGCATCGGAATTAAATACAAAATACACAATGCCGACTTAATTACAAGAAGACTGACTCTTTTTACTGTCTATGTTTTGAACCATTCCATTGACACTAGTAATAGATTCCGATGCTTCACTCCCGGTTTACTGTTTCCTTTGGACCTTGTTATTGACGATGAAACACAAAAATTGCATCGGAATTAAATAGAAAAGGCACAATGCCGACTTAAGTACAAGAAGACTGACTCTTCTTACTGTCTATGCTTTGAACCATTCCTGTGACATAGTTATAGTTTCCGATGCTTCACTTCAGGTTTACTGTATCTCTTGGACCTTCTTATTGACGATGAAACACAGAAATTGCATCAGAATTAAATACAAAAGTCAATATGCCGACTGAAGTACACGAAGACTGACTCTTCTTACTGTCTATGTTTTGAACCATTCCTGTGACACAAGTTATAGATTCCGATGCTACAGCCCAGGTTTGCTGTATCCCTTGGACCTTCTTATTGACGATGAAACACAGAAATTGCATCGGAATTAAATACAAAAGGCACAATGCCGACATCAGTACAAGACGTCTGACTCTTCTTACTGTCTATGATTTGAACCATTACTGTGACACTAGTTATAGATTCCGATGCTTCACTCCAGGTTTACAGTATCCCTTGGACCTTCTTATTGACGATGAAACACAGAAATTGCATCGGATTTAAACACAAAAGGCACAATGCCGACTTAAGTACAAGAATACTGACTCTCCTTACTGTCTATGTTTGAACCATTCCTGTGACACTAGTTATAGATTCCGATGCTTCACTTCAGGTTTCCTGCATGCCTCTGACCTTCTTATTGCCGGTGAAACACAGAAATTGCATCGGAATTAAATACGAAATGCACAATGCCAACTTAAGTACAAGAAGATTGACTCTTCTTACTGACTATGTTTTGAACCACTCCTGTGACACTAGTTATAAATTCCGATGCTTCACTTCAGGATTACTGTATCCCTCTGACCTTCTTATTTATGATTAAACATAGATATTGCATCGGAATAAGATACAAAAGGCACAATGCAGACATAAGTACAAGAAGACTGACTCTTCTTACTGTCTATGTTTTGAACCATTCCTGTGACACTAGTTATAGATTGCGATGCTTCACTTCAGGTTTACTGTATCCCTTAGACCTTATTATTGACGATGAAACACAGAAATTGCGTCGGAATTAAATACAAAAGGCAAATGCCGACTAAAGTACACGAAGACCGACTCTTCTTACTGTCTATGTTTTGAATCATTCCTGTGACACTAGTTTAGGTTTCCGATGCTTCACTTCAGGTTTACTGTGTCCCACTGACCTTCTTATTGACGATGAAACACAGAAATTGCATCGGAATTAAATACAAAAGTCACAATGCCGACTTAAGGACAAGAAGACTCACTCTTCCTACTGTCTTTGCTTTGAACCATTCCTATGACACTAGTTATAGATTGCGATGCTTCACTTCATGTTTACTGTATTTCTTGGACCTTCTTAATGACGATGAAACATAGAAATTGCATCGGAATTAAATAGAAAAGGCACAATGCTGACTAAAGTACAAGAAGACTGACTCTTCATACTGTCTATGTTTGGAACCATTCCTGTGACACTAGTTATAGATTCCGATACTTCACTTCAGGTTTACTGTATCCCTTGGACCTTCTTATTGACGATGAAACACAGAATTTGCATCGGAATTAAATACAAAAGTCACAATGCCGACTTAAGTACATGAAGACCGACTCTTCCTACTGACTATGTTTTAAACCATTCCTGTGACACTAGTTATAGATTCCGATGCTTCACTTCAGGTTTACTGTATGCCTTGGACCTTCTTATTGACGATGAAACACAGATTATGCATCGGAATTAAACACAAAAGGCACAATGCCGACTAAAGTACAAGAAGACTGACTCCTCTTACTGTCTATGTTTTGAACCATTCCTGTGACACTAGTTATAGATTCCGATGCTTCACTCCAGGTTTACTGTATTACTTGGAGCTTCTTATTGACGATGGAACACAGAAATTGCATCGGAATTAAATAAAAAAGGCACAATGCCTACTTAAGGACAAGAAGACTGACTCTTCTTACTGACTATGTTTTGAACCATTCCTGTGACACTAGCTATAGATTCCGATGTTTCACTTCAGGTTTACTATATCAATCTGACCTTTTTATTGACGATAAAACACAGAAAATGCATCGGAATTAAATACAAAATGCACTATGCCGACTTAAGTACAAGAAGACTGACTCTTCTTACAGTCTATGATTTGAACCATTCCATTGACACTAGTTATAGATTCCGATGCTTCACTCCAGGTTTACTGTATCCCTTGGACCTTGTTATTGACGATGAAACACAGAAATTGCATCGGAATTAAATACAAAAGGCACAATGCCTACTTAAGGACAAGAAGACTGACTATTCTTACTGACTATGTTTTGAACCATTCCTGTGACACTAGCTATAGATTCCGATGCTTCACTTCAGGTTTACTATATCCCTCTGACCTTCCTGTTGACGATAAAATACAGAAAATGCATCGGAATTAAATACAAAAGGCAAAATGCCGACTTAAGTACACGAAGACTGACTCTTCTTACTGTCTATGTTTTGAACCATTCCTGTGACACAAGTTATAGATTCCGATGCTACAGTCCAGGTTTACTGTATCTCTTGGACCTTCTTATTGACGATGAAATACAGAAATTGCATCGGAATTAAATACAAAAGGCACAATGTCGACATAAGTACAAGAAGACTGACTCTTCTTACTGTCTATATTTCGAACCATTCCAGTGACACTAGTTATAGATTCCGATGCTTCACTTCAGGTTTACTGCATCCCTTGGACCTTCTTATTGACGATGAAACACAGAAATTGCTTCGGAATTAAATACAAAAGGCACAATGCCGGCTTCAGTACATGACGTCTGACTCTTCTTACTGTCTATGTTTTGAACCATTACTGTGACACTAGTTATAGATTCCGATGCTTCACTCCAGGTTTACAGTATCCCTTGGACCTTTTTATTGACGATGAAACACAGAAATTGCATCGGAATTAAATACAAAAGGTGCAATGTCGACTTAAGTACAAGAAGACTGACTCTTCTTACTGTCTATATTTTGAAATATTCCAGTGACACTAGTTATAGATTCCGATGCTTCACTTGAGGGTTACTGCATCCCTTGGACCTTCTTATTGACGATGAAACACAGAAATTGCATCGGAATTAAATACAAAAGGCACAATGCCGGCTTCAGTACAAGACGTCTGACTCATCTTACTGTTTATGTTTTGAACCATTACTGTGACACTAGTTGTAGATTCCGATGCTTCACTCCAGGTTTACAGTATCCCTTGGACCTTCTTATTGACGATGAAACACAGAAATTGCATCGGAATTAAATACAAGAGTCACAATGCCGACTTAAGGACAAGAACATTGACTCTTCTTACTGACTATGCTTTGAACCTTTCCTGTGACACTAATTATAGATTCCGATGCTTCACTTCAGGTTTACTGTTTCCCTCTGACCTTCCTATTGACGATGAAAAACAGAAAATGCATCGGAATTAACTACAAAAGGTACAATGCCGACTTAAGTACAAGAAGACTGACTCTTCTTACTGTCTATGTTTGAACCATTCCTGTGACACTAGTTATAGATTCCGATTCTTCACTTCAGGTTTCCTGCATCCCTCTGACCTTCTTATTGCCGGTGAAACACAGAAATTGCATCAGAATTAAATACGAAATGCACAATGCCAACTTAAGTACAAGAAGATTGACTCTTCTTACTGACTATGTTTTGAACCATTCCTGTGACGCGAGTTATAGATTCCGATGCTTCACTTCAGGATTACTGTATCTCTCTGACCTTCTTAGTGATGATGAAACATAGAAATTGCATCGGAATAAGATACAAAAGGCACAATGCCGACTTAAGTACACTAAGACTGACTCTTCTCACTGTCTATGTTTTGAACCATTCCTGTGACACTAGTTATAGATTCCGATGCTTCACTTCAGGTTTACTGTATCCCTTAGACCTTCTTATTGACGATGAAACACAGAAATTGCGTCGGAATTAAATACAAAGGGCAAATGGCGACTAAAGTACACGAAGACTGACTCTTCTTACTGTCTATGTTTTGAACCATTCCTGTGACACAAGTTATAGATTCCGATGCTACACTCCAGATTTACTGTATCCCTTGGACCTTCTCATTGACGATGAAATACAGAAATTGCATCGCAATTAAATACAAAAGGCACAATGCCGACTTAAGGACAAGAAGACTGACTCTTCTTACTGACTATGTTGTTAACCATTCCTGTGACACTAGTTATAGATTCCGATGCTTCACTTCATGTTTCCTGTATCCCTTTGACCTTTTTATTGCCGGGGAAACACAGAGATTGTATCGGAATTAAATACGAAAGGCACAATGCCAACTTATGTACAAGTAGACTGACTCTTCTTACTGACTATGTTTTGAACGATTCCTGTGACACTAGTTATAGATTCCGATGCTTCACTCCAGGTTTACTGTATCCCTCTGACCTTCTTATTGACGATGTAACACAGAAATTGCATCAGAATTAAATACAAAAGGCGCAATGCCGACTTAAGGACAAGAAGATTGACTCTTCTTACTGACTATGTTTTGAACCATTCCTGTGACACTAGTTATAGATTCCGATGCTTCGCTTCAGGTTTCCTGCATGCCTATGACCTTCCTATTGCCGGTGAAACACAGAAATTGCATCGGAATTAAATACGAAATGCACAATGCCAACTTAAGTACAAGAAGATTGACTCTTCTTACTGACTATGTTTTGAACTATTCCTGTGACACTAGTTATAGATTCCGATGCTTCACTTCAGGATTACTGTATCCCTCTGACCTTCTTACTGATGATGTAACATAGAAATTGCATCGAAATAAGATACAAAAGGCACAATGCCGACTTAAGTACAAGAAGACTGACTCTTCTTACTGTCTATGTTTTGAACCATTCCTGTGACACTAGTTATAGATTCCGATGCTACACTCCACGTTTACTGTATCCCTTGGACCTTCTCATTGACGATGAAACACAGAAATTGCATCGGAATTAAATACAAAAGCACAATGCCGACTTAAGGACAAGAAGACTAACTGTTCTTACTGTCTATGTCTTGAACCATTCCTATGACACTAGTTGTACATTCCGATGCTTCACTTCAGGTTCACTCTATCCCTTGGACCTACTTATTGACGATGAAATATAGAAATTGCATCAGAATTAAATACAAAAGGCACAATGCCGACTTAAGGACATGAAGACTGACTCTTCTTACTGACTATGTTTTGAACCATTCCTGTGACACTAGCTATAGATTCCGATGCTTCACATCTGGTATACGGTAACTCTCAGACCTTCTTATTGACGATGAAACACAGTAATTGCATCGGAATTAAATACAAAAGGCACAATGCCGACTTAAGTACAAGAAGACTGACTCTTCTTACTGTCTATGTTGTGAACCATTCCATTGACACTAGTTATAGGTTCCGATGCTTCACTCCAGTTTTACTGTATCCCTTGGACCTTCTTATTGACGATGAAACACAGAAATTGCATCGGAATTAAATAGAAAAGGCACAATGAAGACTTAAGTACAAGAAGACTGACTCTTCTTACTGACTATGTTTTGAACCATTCCTGTGACACTAGTTATAGATTATAATGCTTCACTTCTTGTTTACTGTATCCCTTGGACCGTCTTATTGCCGATGAAACACAGAAATTGCGTCGGAATTAAATACAAAGGCACAATGCCGACTTAAGGACAAGAAGACTGACTGTTCTTACTGACTATGTTTGAACCATTCCTGTCACACTAGTTACAGATTTTATGCTTCACTTCAGGTTTATTGTATCCCTCTGACCTTCTTATTGACGATGAAACACAGAAATTCCATCGGAATTAAATAGAAAAGGCACAATGTCGACTTAAGTACAAGAAGACTGACTCTTCTTACTGTCTATGTTTTGAACCATTCCTGTGACACAAGTTATAGATTCCGATGCTACAGTCCAGGTTTACTGTATCCCTTGGACCTTCTTATTGACGATGAAACACAGAAATTGCATCGGAATTAAATACAAAAGGCACAATGTCGACGTAAGTACAAGAAGACTGACTCTTCTTACTGTCTATATTTTGAACCATTCCAGTGACACTAGTTATAGATTCCGATGCTTCACTTCAGGTTTACTGCATCCCTTGGACCTTCTTATTGACGATGATACACAGAAATTGCATCGGAATTAAATACAAAAGGCACAATGCCGGCTTTAGTACAAGACGTCTGACTCATCTTACTGGCTATGTTTTGAACCATTACTGTGACACTAGTTATAGATTCCGATGCTTCACTCCAGGTTTACAGTTTCCCTTGGACCTTCTTATTGACGATGAAACACAGAAATTGCATATGAATTAAATACAAGAGGCACAATGCCGACTTAAGGACAATAACATTGACTCTTCTTACTGACTATGCTTTGAACCATTCCTGTGACACTAGTTATAGATTCCGATGCTTCACTTCAGGTTTACTGTTTCCCTCTGACCTTCCTATTGACGATGAAAAACAGAAATTGCATCGGAATTAACTACAAAACGCACAATGCCGACTTAAGTACAAGAAAACTGACTCTTCTTACTGTCTATGTTTGAACCAATCCTGTGACACTAGTTATAGATTCCGATGCTTCACTTCAGGTGTCCTGCATCCCTCTGACCTTCTTATTGCCGGTGAAACACAGAAATTGCATCAGAATTAAATACGAAATGCACAATGCCAACTTAAGTACAAGAAGATTGACTCTTCTTACTGACTATGTTTGAACCATTCCTGTGACACTAGTTATAGATTCCGATGCTTCACCTCAGGATTACTGTATCCCTCTGACCTTCTTAGTGATGATGAAACATAGAAATTGCATCGGAATGAGATACAAAAGGCACAAGGCCGACTTAAGTACAGGAAGACTGACTCTTCTCACTGTCTATGTTATGAATCATTCCTGTGACACTAGTTATAGATTCCGATGCTTCAATTCAGGTTTACTGTATCCCGTAGACCTTCTTATTGACGATGAAACACAGAAATTGCGTCGCAATTAAATACAAAAGGCTAATGCCGACTAAAGTACACGAAGACTGACTCTTCTTACTGTCTATGTTTTGAACCATTCCTGTGACACAAGTTACAGATTCCGATGCTACACTCCAGGTTTACTGTATCCCTTGGACCTTCTCATTGACGATGAAACACAGAAATTGCATCGGAATTAAGTACAAAAGGCACAATGCCGACTTAAGGACAAGAAGACTGACTCTTCTTACTGACTATGTTTTGAACCATTCCTGTGACATCAGTTATAGATTCCGATGCTTAACTTCAGGTTTACTGTATCCCACTGACCTTCTCATTGACGATGAAACACAGAAATTGCATCGGAATTAAATACAAAAGGCACAATGCCGACTTAAGGACAAGAAGGCTGACTCTTCATACTGACTATGCTTTGAACCATTCCTGTGACACTAGTTATAGATTCCGATGCTTCACTTCAGTTTTACTGTTTCCCTCTGACCTTCCTATTGACGATGAAACACAGAAATTGCATCGGAAATAAATCCAAAAGGCACAATGCCGACTTAAGTACAAGACGTCTGACTCTTCTTACTGTCGATGCTTTGAACCATTACTGTGACACTAGTTATAGATTCCGATGCTTCACTATAGGTTTACAGTATCCCTTGAACAATCTTATTGACGATGAAACACAGAAATTGCATCGGAATTAAATACAAGAGGCACAATGCCGACTTAAGGACAAGAATACTGACTCTTCTTACTGTCTATGTTTGAACCATTCCTGTGACACTAGTTATAGATTCCGATGCTTCACTTCAGGTTTCCTGTATCCCTTTGACCTTCTTATTGCCGGTGAAACACAGAGATTGTATCGGAATTAAATACGAAAGGCACAATGCCAACTTATCTACAAGAAGACTGACTCTTCTTACTGACTATGTTTTGAACGATTCCTGTGACACTAGTTATAAATTCCGATGCTTCACTTCAGGTTTACTGTATCCCTCTGACCTTCTTATTGACGATGAAACACAGAAACTGCATCGGAATTAAATAGAAAAGGCACAATTCCGGCTTAAGTACAAGAAGGCTGACCCTTCTTACTGTCTATGTTTTGAACCATTCCTGTGACACTAGTTGTACATTCCGATGCTTCACTTCAGGTTCACTGTATTCCTTGTACCTTCTTATTGACGATGAAACACAGAAATTGCATCAGAATTAAATACAAAATTCACAATGCCGACTTAAGGACAAGAAGATTGACTCTTCTTACTGGCTATGTTTTGAACCATTCCTGTGACACTAGTATAGATTCCGATGCTTCACTTCAGGTTTACTGTTTCCCTCTGACCTTCCTATTGACGATGAAAAACAGAAATTGCATCGGAATTAATTACAAAAGGCACAATGACGTCTTAAGTACAAGAAGACTGACTCTTCTTACTGTCTATGTTTGAACCATTCCTGTGACACTAGTTATAGATTCCGATGCTTCGCTTCAGGTTTCCTGCATCCCTCTGACCTTCTTATTGCCGGTGAAACACAGAAATTGCATCGGAATTAAATACGAAATGCACAATGCCAACTTAAGTACAAGAAGATTGACTCTTCTTACTGACTATGTTTTCAACCATTCCTGTGACACTAGTTATAGATTCCGGTGCTTCACTTCAGGATTACTGTATACCTCTGACCTTCTTATTGATGATGAAACATAGAAATTGCATCGGAATAAGATACAAAAGGCACAATGCCGACTTAAGTACAAGAAGACTGACTCTTCTTACTGTCTATGTTTTGAATCATTCCTGTGACACTAGTTATAGATTCCGATGCTTTACTTCAGGTTTACTGTATCCCTTAGACATTCTTATGGACGATGAAACACAGAAATTGCGCCGGAATTAAATACAAAAGGCTAATGCCGACTAAAGTACACGAAGACTGATTCTTCTTACTGTCTATGTTTTGAACCAATCCTGAGACACAAGTTATAGATTCTGATGCTACACTCCACGTTTACTGTATCGCCTGGACGTTCTCATTGACGATGAAACACAGAAATTGCATCGGAATTAAATACAAAAGCACAATGCCGACTTAAGCTCAAGAAGACTAACTGTTCTTACTGACTATGTTTTGAACCTTTCCTGTGACACTAGTTATAGATTCCGATGCTTCACTTCAGGTTTATTGTATCCCTCTGACCTTCCTATTGACGACGAAACACAGAAATTGCATCGGAATTAAATACAAAAGGCACAATGCCGACTTAAGTACAAGAAGACTGACTCCTCCTACTGTCTACGATTTGAACCATTCCTGTGACACTAGTTATAGATTCCGATGCTTCACTCCAGGTTTACTGTATCCCTTGGACCTTCTTATTGACGATGAAACACAGAAATTGCATCGGAATTAAATAGAAAAGTCACAATGCCGTCTTAAGTACATGAAGTCTGACTCTTCTTATTGACTATGATTTGTACCATTCCTGTGACACTAGTTATAGATTCCGATGCTTCACTTCAGGTTTACTGTATACCTTGGACCATCCTATTGACGATGAAACACAGAAATTGCATCGGATTTAAATACAAAAGGCACAATGCCGACTTAAGTACAAGAAGACTGATTCTTCCTACTGACTATGTTTTGAATCATTCCTGTGACACTAGTTTTAGATTCCGATGCTTCACTTCAGGTTTACTGTATCCCACTGACCTTCTTATTGACGATGAAACACAGAAATTGCATCGGAATTAAGTACAAAAGGCACATTGCCGACTTAAGGACAAGAAGACTGACTCTTCATACTGACTATGTTTTGAACCATTCCTGTGACACTAGTTATAGGTTCCGATGCTTCACTTAAGGTTTACTGTTTCCCTCTGACCTTCCTATTGACGATGAAACACAGAAATTGCATCGGAATTAAGTACAAAAGGCACAATGCCGACTTAAGTACAAGAAGACTGACTCTTCTACTGTCTATCTTTTGAACCATTTCTGTGACACTAGTTATAGTGTCCGATGCTTCACTTCAGGTTTACTGTATTCCTTGGGCCTTCTTATTGACGATGAATCACAGATATTGCATCGGAATTAATTACAAAAGGCACAATGCCGACTTAAGTACAAGAAGACTGATTCTTCCTACTGACTATGTTTTGAATCATTCCTGTGACACTAGTTTTAGATTCCGATGCTTCACTTCAGGTTTACTGTATCCCACTGACCTTCTTATTGACGATGAAACACAGAAATTGCATCGGAATTAAGTACAAAAGGCACATTGCCGACTTAAGGACAAGAAGACTGACTCTTCATACTGACTATGTTTTGAACCATTCCTGTGACACTAGTTATAGATTCCGATGCTTCACTTCAGGTTTACTGTTTCCCTCTGACCTTCCTATTGACGATGAAACACAGAAATTGCATCGGAATTAAGTACAAAAGGCACAATGCCGACTTAAGTACAAGAAGACTGACTCTTCTACTGTCTATGTTTTGAACCATTTCTGTGACACTATTTATAGTGTCCGATGCTTCACTTCAGGTTTACTGTATCCCTTGGGCCTTCTTATTGACGATGAATCACAGAAATTGCATCGGAATTAATTACAAAAGGCACAATGCCGACTTAAGTACAAGAAGACTGACTCTTCTTACTGTCTATATTTTGAACCATTCCAGTGACACTAGTTATAGATTCCGATGCTTCACTTCAGGTTTCCTGTATCCCTTTGACCATCTTATTGCCGGTGAAACACTGAAATTGTATCGGAATTAAATACGAAATTCACAATGCCAACATATGTACAAGAAGACTCATTCTTCTTACTGACTATGTTTTGAACGATTCCTGTGACACTAGTTATAGATTCCGATGCTTCACTTCAGGTTTACTGTATCCCTCTGACCTTCTTATTGACGATGAAACACAGAAATTGCATCCTAATTAAATAGATAAGGCACAATGCCGACTTAAGTACAAGAAGGCTGACCCTTCTTACTGTCTATGTATTGAACCATTCCTATGACACTAGTTGTACATTCCGATGCTTCACTTCAGGTTCACTGTATTCCTTGGACCTTCTTATTGACGATGAAACACAGAAATTGCATCCGAATTAAATAGAAAAGGCAAAATGAAGACTTAAGTACAAAAAGACTTTCTCTTCTTACTGACTATGTTTTGAACCATTCCTGTGACGCTAGTTATAGATTATAATTCTTCACTTCACGTTAACTGTATCCCTTGGACCTTCTTATTGACGATGAAACACAGAAATTGCGTCGGAATTAAATACAAAAGGCTAATGCCGACTAAAGTACACGAAGACTGACTCTTCTTACTGTCTATGTTTTGAACCAATCCTGTGACACAAGTTATAGATTCCGATGCTACACTCCACGTTTACTGTATCCCCTGGACGTTCTCATTGACGATGAAATACAGAAATTGCATCGGAATTAAATACAAAAGCACAATGCCAACTTAAGGACAAGAAGACTAACTGTTCTTACTGACTATGTTTTGAACCATTCCTGTGACACTAGTTATAGATTCCGATGCTTCACTTCAGGTTTACTGTATCCCTTAGACCTTCTTATTGACGATGAAACACAGAAATTGCGTCGGAATTAAATACAAAGGGCAAATGGCGACTAAAGTACACGAAGACTGACTCTTCTTACTGTCTATGTTTTGAACCATTCCTGTGACACAAGTTATAGATTCCGATGCTACACTCCAGATTTACTGTATCCCTTGGACCTTCTCATTGACGATGAAATACAGAAATTGCATCGCAATTAAATACAAAAGGCACAATGCCGACTTAAGGACAAGAAGACTGACTCTTCTTACTGACTATGTTGTTAACCATTCCTGTGACACTAGTTATAGATTCCGATGCTTCACTTCATGTTTCCTGTATCCCTTTGACCTTTTTATTGCCGGGGAAACACAGAGATTGTATCGGAATTAAATACGAAAGGCACAATGCCAACTTATGTACAAGTAGACTGACTCTTCTTACTGACTATGTTTTGAACGATTCCTGTGACACTAGTTATAGATTCCGATGCTTCACTCCAGGTTTACTGTATCCCTCTGACCTTCTTATTGACGATGTAACACAGAAATTGCATCAGAATTAAATACAAAAGGCGCAATGCCGACTTAAGGACAAGAAGATTGACTCTTCTTACTGACTATGTTTTGAACCATTCCTGTGACACTAGTTATAGATTCCGATGCTTCGCTTCAGGTTTCCTGCATGCCTATGACCTTCCTATTGCCGGTGAAACACAGAAATTGCATCGGAATTAAATACGAAATGCACAATGCCAACTTAAGTACAAGAAGATTGACTCTTCTTACTGACTATGTTTTGAACTATTCCTGTGACACTAGTTATAGATTCCGATGCTTCACTTCAGGATTACTGTATCCCTCTGACCTTCTTACTGATGATGTAACATAGAAATTGCATCGAAATAAGATACAAAAGGCACAATGCCGACTTAAGTACAAGAAGACTGACTCTTCTTACTGTCTATGTTTTGAACCATTCCTGTGACACTAGTTATAGATTCCGATGCTACACTCCACGTTTACTGTATCCCTTGGACCTTCTCATTGACGATGAAACACAGAAATTGCATCGGAATTAAATACAAAAGCACAATGCCGACTTAAGGACAAGAAGACTAACTGTTCTTAGTGTCTATGTCTTGAACCATTCCTATGACACTAGTTGTACATTCCGATGCTTCACTTCAGGTTCACTCTATCCCTTGGACCTACTTATTGACGATGAAATATAGAAATTGCATCAGAATTAAATACAAAAGGCACAATGCCGACTTAAGGACATGAAGACTGACTCTTCTTACTGACTATGTTTTGAACCATTCCTGTGACACTAGCTATAGATTCCGATGCTTCACATCTGGTATACGGTAACTCTCAGACCTTCTTATTGACGATGAAACACAGTAATTGCATCGGAATTAAATACAAAAGGCACAATGCCGACTTAAGTACAAGAAGACTGACTCTTCTTACTGTCTATGTTGTGAACCATTCCATTGACACTAGTTATAGGTTCCGATGCTTCACTCCAGTTTTACTGTATCCCTTGGACCTTCTTATTGACGATGAAACACAGAAATTGCATCGGAATTAAATAGAAAAGGCACAATGAAGACTTAAGTACAAGAAGACTGACTCTTCTTACTGACTATGTTTTGAACCATTCCTGTGACACTAGTTATAGATTATAATGCTTCACTTCTTGTTTACTGTATCCCTTGGACCGTCTTATTGCCGATGAAACACAGAAATTGCGTCGGAATTAAATACAAAGGCACAATGCCGACTTAAGGACAAGAAGACTGACTGTTCTTACTGACTATGTTTGAACCATTCCTGTCACACTAGTTACAGATTTTATGCTTCACTTCAGGTTTATTGTATCCCTCTGACCTTCTTATTGACGATGAAACACAGAAATTCCATCGGAATTAAATAGAAAAGGCACAATGTCGACTTAAGTACAAGAAGACTGACTCTTCTTACTGTCTATGTTTTGAACCATTCCTGTGACACAAGTTATAGATTCCGATGCTACAGTCCAGGTTTACTGTATCCCTTGGACCTTCTTATTGACGATGAAACACAGAAATTGCATCGGAATTAAATACAAAAGGCACAATGTCGACGTAAGTACAAGAAGACTGACTCTTCTTACTGTCTATATTTTGAACCATTCCAGTGACACTAGTTATAGATTCCGATGCTTCACTTCAGGTTTACTGCATCCCTTGGACCTTCTTATTGACGATGAAACACAGAAATTGCATCGGAATTAAATACAAAAGGCACAATGCCGGCTTTAGTACAAGACGTCTGACTCATCTTACTGGCTATGTTTTGAACCATTACTGTGACACTAGTTATAGATTCCGATGCTTCACTCCAGGTTTACAGTTTCCCTTGGACCTTCTTATTGACGATGAAACACAGAAATTGCATATGAATTAAATACAAGAGGCACAATGCCGACTTAAGGACAATAACATTGACTCTTCTTACTGACTATGCTTTGAACCATTCCTGTGACACTAGTTATAGATTCCGATGCTTCACTTCAGGTTTACTGTTTCCCTCTGACCTTCCTATTGACGATGAAAAACAGAAATTGCATCGGAATTAACTACAAAACGCACAATGCCGACTTAAGTACAAGAAAACTGACTCTTCTTACTGTCTATGTTTGAACCAATCCTGTGACACTAGTTATAGATTCCGATGCTTCACTTCAGGTGTCCTGCATCCCTCTGACCTTCTTATTGCCGGTGAAACACAGAAATTGCATCAGAATTAAATACGAAATGCACAATGCCAACTTAAGTACAAGAAGATTGACTCTTCTTACTGACTATGTTTGAACCATTCCTGTGACACTAGTTATAGATTCCGATGCTTCACTTCAGGATTACTGTATCCCTCTGACCTTCTTAGTGATGATGAAACATAGAAATTGCATCGGAATGAGATACAAAAGGCACAAGGCCGACTTAAGTACAGGAAGACTGACTCTTCTCACTGTCTATGTTTTGAATCATTCCTGTGACACTAGTTATAGATTCCGATGCTTCAATTCAGGTTTACTGTATCCCGTAGACCTTCTTATTGACGATGAAACACAGAAATTGCGTCGCAATTAAATACAAAAGGCTAATGCCGACTAAAGTACACGAAGACTGACTCTTCTTACTGTCTATGTTTTGAACCATTCCTGTGACACAAGTTACAGATTCCGATGCTACACTCCAGGTTTACTGTATCCCTTGGACCTTCTCATTGACGATGAAACACAGAAATTGCATCGGAATTAAGTACAAAAGGCACAATGCCGACTTAAGGACAAGAAGACTGACTCTTCTTACTGACTATGTTTTGAACCATTCCTGTGACATCAGTTATAGATTCCGATGCTTAACTTCAGGTTTACTGTATCCCACTGACCTTCTCATTGACGATGAAACACAGAAATTGCATCGGAATTAAATACAAAAGGCACAATGCCGACTTAAGGACAAGAAGGCTGACTCTTCATACTGACTATGCTTTGAACCATTCCTGTGACACTAGTTATAGATTCCGATGCTTCACTTCAGTTTTACTGTTTCCCTCTGACCTTCCTATTGACGATGAAACACAGAAATTGCATCGGAAATAAATCCAAAAGGCACAATGCCGACTTAAGTACAAGACGTCTGACTCTTCTTACTGTCGATGCTTTGAACCATTACTGTGACACTAGTTATAGATTCCGATGCTTCACTATAGGTTTACAGTATCCCTTGAACAATCTTATTGACGATGAAACACAGAAATTGCATCGGAATTAAATACAAGAGGCACAATGCCGACTTAAGGACAAGAATACTGACTCTTCTTACTGTCTATGTTTGAACCATTCCTGTGACACTAGTTATAGATTCCGATGCTTCACTTCAGGTTTTTTGTATCCCTTTGACCTTCTTATTGCCGGTGAAACACAGAGATTGTATCGGAATTAAATACGAAAGGCACAATGCCAACTTATCTACAAGAAGACTGACTCTTCTTACTGACTATGTTTTGAACGATTCCTGTGACACTAGTTATAAATTCCGATGCTTCACTTCAGGTTTACTGTATCCCTCTGACCTTCTTATTGACGATGAAACACAGAAACTGCATCGGAATTAAATAGAAAAGGCACAATTCCGGCTTAAGTACAAGAAGGCTGACCCTTCTTACTGTCTATGTTTTGAACCATTCCTGTGACACTAGTTGTACATTCCGATGCTTCACTTCAGGTTCACTGTATTCCTTGTACCTTCTTATTGACGATGAAACACAGAAATTGCATCAGAATTAAATACAAAATTCACAATGCCGACTTAAGGACAAGAAGATTGACTCTTCTTACTGGCTATGTTTTGAACCATTCCTGTGACACTAGTATAGATTCCGATGCTTCACTTCAGGTTTACTGTTTCCCTCTGACCTTCCTATTGACGATGAAAAACAGAAATTGCATCGGAATTAATTACAAAAGGCACAATGACGACTTAAGTACAAGAAGACTGACTCTTCTTACTGTCTATGTTTGAACCATTCCTGTGACACTAGTTATAGATTCCGATGCTTCGCTTCAGGTTTCCTGCATCCCTCTGACCTTCTTATTGCCGGTGAAACACAGAAATTGCATCGGAATTAAATACGAAATGCACAATGCCAACTTAAGTACAAGAAGATTGACTCTTCTCACTGACTATGTTTTCAACCATTCCTGTGACACTAGTTATAGATTCCGATGCTTCACTTCAGGATTACTGTATACCTCTGACCTTCTTATTGATGATGAAACATAGAAATTGCATCGGAATAAGATACAAAAGGCACAATGCCGACTTAAGTACAAGAAGACTGACTCTTCTTACTGTCTATGTTTTGAATCATTCCTGTGACACTAGTTATAGATTCCGATGCTTCACTTCAGGTTTACTGTATCCCTTAGACATTCTTATGGACGATGAAACACAGAAATTGCGCCGGAATTAAATACAAAAGGCTAATGCCGACTAAAGTACACGAAGACTGATTCTTCTTACTGTCTATGTTTTGAACCAATCCTGAGACACAAGTTATAGATTCTGATGCTACACTCCACGTTTACTGTATCGCCTGGACGTTCTCATTGACGATGAAACACAGAAATTGCATCGGAATTAAATACAAAAGCACAATGCCGACTTAAGCTCAAGAAGACTAACTGTTCTTACTGACTATGTTTTGAACCTTTCCTGTGACACTAGTTATAGATTCCGATGCTTCACTTCAGGTTTATTGTATCCCTCTGACCTTCCTATTGACGACGAAACACAGAAATTGCATCGGAATTAAATACAAAAGGCACAATGCCGACTTAAGTACAAGAAGACTGACTCCTCCTACTGTCTACGATTTGAACCATTCCTGTGACACTAGTTATAGATTCCGATGCTTCACTCCAGGTTTACGGTATCCCTTGGACCTTCTTATTGACGATGAAACACAGAAATTGCATCGGAATTAAATAGAAAAGTCACAATGCCGTCTTAAGTACATGAAGTCTGACTCTTCTTATTGACTATGATTTGTACCATTCCTGTGACACTAGTTATAGATTCCGATGCTTCACTTCAGGTTTACTGTATACCTTGGACCATCCTATTGACGATGAAACACAGAAATTGCATCGGATTTAAATACAAAAGGCACAATGCCGACTTAAGTACAAGAAGACTGATTCTTCCTACTGACTATGTTTTGAATCATTCCTGTGACACTAGTTTTAGATTCCGATGCTTCACTTCAGGTTTACTGTATCCCACTGACCTTCTTATTGACGATGAAACACAGAAATTGCATCGGAATTAAGTACAAAAGGCACATTGCCGACTTAAGGACAAGAAGACTGACTCTTCATACTGACTATGTTTTGAACCATTCCTGTGACACTAGTTATAGGTTCCGATGCTTCACTTAAGGTTTACTGTTTCCCTCTGACCTTCCTATTGACGATGAAACACAGAAATTGCATCGGAATTAAGTACAAAAGGCACAATGCCGACTTAAGTACAAGAAGACTGACTCTTCTACTGTCTATCTTTTGAACCATTTCTGTGACACTAGTTATAGTGTCCGATGCTTCACTTCAGGTTTACTGTATTCCTTGGGCCTTCTTATTGACGATGAATCACAGATATTGCATCGGAATTAATTACAAAAGGCACAATGCCGACTTAAGTACAAGAAGACTGATTCTTCCTACTGACTATGTTTTGAATCATTCCTGTGACACTAGTTTTAGATTCCGATGCTTCACTTCAGGTTTACTGTATCCCACTGACCTTCTTATTGACGATGAAACACAGAAATTGCATCGGAATTAAGTACAAAAGGCACATTGCCGACTTAAGGACAAGAAGACTGACTCTTCATACTGACTATGTTTTGAACCATTCCTGTGACACTAGTTATAGATTCCGATGCTTCACTTCAGGTTTACTGTTTCCCTCTGACCTTCCTATTGACGATGAAACACAGAAATTGCATCGGAATTAAGTACAAAAGGCACAATGCCGACTTAAGTACAAGAAGACTGACTCTTCTACTGTCTATGTTTTGAACCATTTCTGTGACACTATTTATAGTGTCCGATGCTTCACTTCAGGTTTACTGTATCCCTTGGGCCTTCTTATTGACGATGAATCACAGAAATTGCATCGGAATTAATTACAAAAGGCACAATGCCGACTTAAGTACAAGAAGACTGACTCTTCTTACTGTCTATATTTTGAACCATTCCAGTGACACTAGTTATAGATTCCGATGCTTCACTTCAGGTTTCCTGTATCCCTTTGACCATCTTATTGCCGGTGAAACACTGAAATTGTATCGGAATTAAATACGAAATTCACAATGCCAACATATGTACAAGAAGACTCATTCTTCTTACTGACTATGTTTTGAACGATTCCTGTGACACTAGTTATAGATTCCGATGCTTCACTTCAGGTTTACTGTATCCCTCTGACCTTCTTATTGACGATGAAACACAGAAATTGCATCCTAATTAAATAGATAAGGCACAATGCCGACTTAAGTACAAGAAGGCTGACCCTTCTTACTGTCTATGTATTGAACCATTCCTATGACACTAGTTGTACATTCCGATGCTTCACTTCAGGTTCACTGTATTCCTTGGACCTTCTTATTGACGATGAAACACAGAAATTGCATCCGAATTAAATAGAAAAGGCAAAATGAAGACTTAAGTACAAAAAGACTTTCTCTTCTTACTGACTATGTTTTGAACCATTCCTGTGACGCTAGTTATAGATTATAATTCTTCACTTCACGTTTACTGTATCCCTTGGACCTTCTTATTGACGATGAAACACAGAAATTGCGTCGGAATTAAATACAAAAGGCTAATGCCGACTAAAGTACACGAAGACTGACTCTTCTTACTGTCTATGTTTTGAACCAATCCTGTGACACAAGTTATAGGTTCCGATGCTACACTCCACGTTTACTGTATCCCCTGGACGTTCTCATTGACGATGAAATACAGAAATTGCATCGGAATTAAATACAAAAGCACAATGCCAACTTAAGGACAAGAAGACTAACTGTTCTTACTGACTATGTTTTGAACCATTCCTGTGACACTAGTTATAGATTCCGATGCTTCACTTCAGGTTTATTGTATCCCTCTGACCTTCCTATTGACGACGAAACACAGAAATTGCATCGGAATTAAATACAAATGCACTATGCCGACTTAAGTACAAGAAGACTGACTCCTCTTACTGTCTATGATTTGAACCATTCCTGTCACACTAGTTTTAGATTCCGATGCTTCACTCCAGGTTTACTGTATCCCTTGGACCTTCTTATTGACGATGAAACACAGAAATTGCATCGTAATTAAATAGAAAAGTCACAATGCCGTCTTAAGTACATGAAGTCTGACTCTTCTTACTGACTATGTTTTGTACCATTCCTGTGACACTAGTTATAGATTCCGATGCTACACTTCAGGTTCACTGTATACCTTGGACCATCCTATTGACGATGAAACACAGAAATTGCATCGGATTTAAATACAAAAGGCACAATGCCGACTTAAGTACAAGAAGACTGACTCTTCCTACTGACTATGTTTTGAATCATTCCTGTGACACTAGTTTTGGATTCCGATGCTTCACTTCAGGTTTACTGTATCCCACTGACAATCTTATTGACGATGAACTACAGAATTTGCATCGGAATTAAGTACAAAAGGCACATTGCCGACTTAAGGACAAGAAGACTGACTCTTCTTACTGTCTATGTTGTGAACCATTCCATTGACACTAGTTATAGATTCCGATGCTTCAGTCCAGGTTTACTGTATCCCTTGGACCTTCTTATTGACGATGAAACACAGAAATTGCATCGGAATTAAATAGAAAAGGCACAATGAAGACTTAAGTACAAAAAGACTGACTCTTCTTACTGACTATGATTTGAACCATTCCTGTGACGCTAGTTATAGATTACAATTCTTCACTTCAGGTTTACTGTATCCCTCTGACCTTCTTATTGACGATGAAACACAGAAATTGCATCGGAATAAAATAGAAAAGGCACAATGTCGACTTAAGTACAAGAAGACTGACTCTTCTTACTGTCTAGGTTTTGAACCATTCCTGTGACACAAGTTATAGATTCCGATGCTACAGTCCAGGTTTACTGTATCCCTTGGACCTTCTTATTGACGATGAGACACAGAAATTGCATCGGAATTAAATACAAAAGGCACAATGTCGACTTAAGTACAAGAAGACTGACTCTTCTTACTGTCTATGTTTGAACCATTACTGTGACACTAGTTATAGATTCCGATGCTTCACTCCAGGTTTACAGTTTCCCTTGGACCATCTTATTGACGATGAAACACAGAAATTGCATCGGAAATAAATACAAGAGGCACAATGCCGACTTAAGGACAAGAACATTGACTCTTCTTACTGACAATGTTTTGATCCATTCCTGTGACACTAGTTATAGATTCCGATGCTTCACTTCAGGTTTACTATTTCCCTCTGACCTTCCTATTGACGATGAAAAACAGAAATTGCATCGGAATTAACTACAAAAGGCACAATGCCGACTTAAGTACAAGAAGACTGACTCTTCTTACTGTCTATGTTTGAACCATTCCTGTGACACTAGTTATAGGTTCCGATGCTTCACTTCAGGTGTCCTGCATCCCTCTGACCTTCTTATTGCCGGTGAAACACAGAAATTGCATCAGAATTAAATACGAAATGCACAATGCCAACTTAAGTACAAGAAGATTGAATCTTCTTACTGACTATGTTTTGAACCATTCCTGTGACGCTAGTTATAGATTCCGATGCTTCACATCAGGATTACTGTATCCCTCTGACCTTCTTAGTGATGATGAAACATAGAAATTGCATTGGAATGAGATACAAAAGGCACAATGCCGACTTAAGTACAGGAAGACTGACTCTTCTCACTGTCTATGTTTTGAACCATTCCTGTGACACTAGTTATAGATTCCGATGCTTCAATTCAGGTTTACTGTATCCCGTAGACCTTCTTATTGACGATGAAACACAGAAATTGCGTCGGAATTAAATACAAAAGGCAAACGCCGACTAAAGTACACGAAGACTGACTCTTCTTACTGTCTATGTTTTGAACCATTCCTGTGACACAAGTTATAGATTCCGATGCTACACTCCAGGTTTACTGTATCCCTTGGACTTTCTCATTGACGATGAAACACAGAAATTGCATTGGAATTAAATACAAAAGGCACAATGCCGACTTAAGGACAACAAGACTGACTCTTCTTACTGACTATAATTTGAACCATTCCTGTGACATTAGTTATAGATTCCGATGCTTCACTTCGGGTTTACTGTATCCCACTGTCCTTCATATTGACGATGAAACACAGAAATTGCATCGGAATTAAATACAAAAGGCACAATGCCGACTTAAGGACAAGAAGACTGACTCTTCATACTGACTATGCTTTGAACCATTCCTGTGACACTAGTTATAGATTCCGATGCTTCACTTCAGGTTTACTGTTTCCCTCTGACCTTCCTATTGACGATGAAACACAGAAATTGCATCGGAAATAAATCCAAAAGGCACAATGCCGACTTAAGTACAAGACGTCTGACTCTTCTTACTGTCGATGCTTTGAACCATTACTGTGACACTAGTTATTGATTCAGATGCTTCACTATAGGTTTACAGTATCCCTTGAACCCTCTTATTGACGAAGAAACACAGAAATTGCATCGGAATTAAATACAAGCGGCACAATGCCTACTTAAGGACAAGAAGACTGAGTCTTCTTACTGTCTATGTTTGAACCATTCCTGTGACACTAGTTATAGATTCCGATGCTTCACTTCAGGTTTCCTGTATCCCTTTGACCTTCTTACTGCCGGTGAAACACAGAGATTGTATCGGAATTAAATACGAAAGGCACAATGCCAACTTATGTACAAGAAGACTGACTCTTCTTACTGACTATGTTTTGAACGATTCCTGTGACACTAGTTATAAATTCCGATGCTTCACTTCAGGTTTACTGTATCCCTCTGACCTTCTTATTGACGATGAAACACAGAAACTGCATCGGAATTAAATAGAAAAGGCACAATTCCGACTTAAGTACAAGAAGGCTGACCCTTCTTACTGTCTATGTTTTGAGCCATTCCTGTGACACTAGTTGTACATTCCGATGCTTCACTTCAGGTTCACTGTATTCCTTGGACCTTCTTATTGACGATGAAACAGAGAAATTGCATCAGAATTAAATACAAAATTCACAATGCCGACTTAAGGACAAGAAGATTGACTCTTCTTACTGACTGTGTTTTGAACCATTCCTGTGACACTAGTATAGATTCAGATGATTCACTTCAGGTTTACTGTTTCCCTCTGACCTTCCTATTGACGAGGAAAAACAGAAATTGCATCGGAATTAATTACAAAAGGCACAATGACGACTTAAGTACAAGAAGACTGACTCTTCTTACTGTCTATGTTTGAACCATTCCTGTGACACTAGTTATAGATGCCGATGCTTCGCTTTAGGTTTCCTGCATCCCTCTGACCTTCTTATTGCCGGTGAAACACAGAAATTGCATCGGAATTAAATACGAAATGCACAATGCCAACTTAAGTACAAGAAGATTGACTCTTCTTACTGACTATGTTTTGAACCATTCCTGTGACACTAGTTATAGATTCCGATGCTTCACTTCAGGATTACTGTATCCCTCTGACCTTCCTATTGATGATGAAACATAGAAATTGCATCGGAATAAGATACAAAAGGCACAATGCCGACTTAAGTACAAGAAGACTGACTCTTCTTACTGTCTATGTTTTGAACCATTCCTGTGACACTAGTTATAGATTCCGAAGCTTTACTTCAGGTTTACTGTATCCCTTAGACATTCTTATTGACGATGAAACCCAGAAATTGCGTCGGAATTAAATACAAAAGGCTAATGCCGACTAATGACGATGAAACACAGAAATTGCATCGGATTTAAATACAAAAGGCACAATGCCGACTTAAGTACAAGAAGACTGACTCTTCCTACTGACTATGATTTGAATCATTCCTGTGACACTAGTTTTGGATTCCGATGCTTCACTTCAGGTTTACTGTATCCCACTGACCTTCTTATTGACGATGAAACACAGAAATTGCATCGGAATTAAGTACAAAAGGCACATTGCGGACTTAAGGACAAGAAGACTGACTCTTCATACTGACTATGTTTTGAACCATTCCTGTGACACTAGTTATAGATTCCGATGCTTCACTTCAGGTTTACTGTTTCCCTCTGACCTTCATATTGACGATGAAACACAGAAATTGCAACGGAATTAAGTACAAAAGGCACAATGCCGACTTAAGTACAAGAAGACTGACTCTTCTACTGTCTATATTTTGAACCATTCCAGTGACACTAGTTATAGATTCCGATGCTTCACTTCAGGTTTCCTGTATCCCTTTGACCTTCTTATTGCCGGTGAAACACAGAAATTGTATCGGAATTAAATACGAAAGGCACAATGCCAACTTATGTACAAGAAGACTGACTCTTCTTACTGACTATGTTTTGAACGATTCCTGTGACACTAGTTATAGATTCCGATGCTTCACTTCAGGTTTACTGTATCCCTCTGACCTTCTTATTGACGATGAAACACAGAAATTGCATCCGAATTAAATAGATAAGGCACAATGCCGACTTAAGTACAAGAAGGCTGACCCTTCTTACTGTCTATGTATTGAACCATTCCTATGACACTAGTTGTTCATTCCGATGCTTCACTTCAGGTTCACTGTATTCCTTGGACCTTCTTATTGACGAGGAAACACAGAAATTGCATCAGAATTAAATACAAAAGGCACAATGCCGACTTAAGGACAAGAAGACTGACTCTTCTTACTGTCTATGTTGTGAACCATTCCATTGACACTAGTTATAGTTTCCGACGCTTCACTCCAGTTTTACTGTATCCCTTGGACCTTCTTATTGACGATGAAACACAGAAATTGCATCGGAATTAAATAGAAAAGGCACAATGAAGACTTAAGTATAAAAAGACTGACTCTTCTTACTGACTATGTTTTGAACCATTCCTGTGACGCTAGTTATAGATTATAATTCTTCACTTCAGGTTTACTGTATCCCTTGGACCTTCTTATTGACGATGAAACACAGAAATTGCGTCGGAATTAAATACAAAAGGCACAATGCCGACTTAAAGACAAGAAGACTGACTGTTCTTACTGACTATGTTTGAACCATTCCTGTGACACTAGTTATAGATTCCGATGCTTCACTTTAGGTTTACTGTATCCCTTGGACCTTCTTATTGGCGATGAAACACAGAAATTGCATCGGAATTAAATACAAAAGGCACAATGCCGGCTTCAGTACAAGACGTCTGACCCTCCTTACTGTCTATGTCTTGAACCATTACTGTGACACTAGTTATAGATTCCGATGCTTCACTCCATGTTTACAGTATCCCTTGGACCTTCTTATTGACGATGAAACACAGAAATTGCTTTGGAATTAAATACAAAAGGCAAATGCCGACTAAAGTACACGAAGACTGACAGTTCCTACTGTCTATGATTTGAACCATTCCTGTGACACAAGTTATAGATTCCGATGCTACACTCCATGTTTACTGTATCCCTTGGAACTTCTCATTGACGATGAAACACAGAAATTGCATCGGAATTAAATACAAAAGGCACAATGCCGACTTAAGGACAAGAAGACTAACTGTTCTTACTGACTATGTTTTGAACCATTCCTGTGACACTAGTTATAGATTCCGATGCTTCACTTCAGGTTTATTGTATCCCTCTGACCGTCCTATTAACGACGAAACACAGAAATTGCATCGGAATTAAATAGAAAAGTCACAATGCCGTCTTAAGTACAAGAAGACTGACTCTTCTTACTGACTGTATTTTGAACCATTCCTGTGACACTAGTTATAGATTCCGATGCTTCACTTCAGGTTTACTGTATACCTTGGACCTTCTTATTGACGATGAAACACAGAAATTGCATCGGATTTAAATACAAAAGGCACAGTGCCGACTTAAGTACAAGAAGACTGACACTTCTTACTGTCTATATTTTGAACCATTCCAGTGACACTAGTTATAGATTCCGATGCTTCACTTCAGGTTTCCTGTATCCCTTTGACCTTCTTATAGCCGGTGAAACACAGAAATTGCATCGGATTTAAATACAAAAGGCACAGTGCCGACTTAAGTACAAGACGTCTGACTCTTCTACTATCTATGTTTTGAACCATTACTGTGACACTAGTTATCGATTCCGATGCTTCACTATAGGTTTACAGTATCCCTTGGACCCTCTTATTGACGATGAAACACATAAATTGCATCGGAATTAAATACAAGAGGCACAATGCCGATTTAAGGACAAGAAGACAGACTCTTCTCACTGTCTATGTTTGAACCATTCCTGTGACACTAGTTATAGATTCCGATGCTTCACTTCAGGTTTTCTGTATCCCTTTGACCTTCTTATTGCCGGTGAAACACAGAAATTGTATCGGTATTAAATACGAAAGGCACAATGCCTACTTATGTACAAGAAGACTGACTCTTCTTACTGACTATGTTTTGAACGATTCCTGTGACACTAGTTATAGATTCCGATGCTTCACTTCAGGTTTACTGTATCCCTCTGACCTTCTTATTGACGATGAAACACAGAAATTGCATCGAAATTAAATAGAAAAGTTACAATGCCGTCTTCAGTACATGAAGACTGACTCTTCTTACTGACTATGTTTTGAACCATTCCTGTGACACTAGTTATAGATTCCGATGCTTCACTTCAGGTTTACTATATCCCACTGACCTTCATATTGACGATGAAACACAGAAATTGCATCGGAATTAAATACAAAAGGCACAATGCCGACTTAAGTACAAGAAGACTGACTCTTCTACTGTCTATGTTTTGAACCATTTCTGTGACACTAGTTATAGTGTCCGATGCTTCACTTCAGGTTTACTGTATCCCTTGGGCCTTCTTATTGACCATGAATCACAGAAATTGCATCGGAATTAATTACAAAAGGCACAATGCCGACTTAAGTACAAGAAGACTGACACTTCTTACTGTCTATATTTTGAACCATTCCAGTGACACTAGTTATAGATTCCGATGCTTCACTTCAGGTTTCCTGTATCCCTTTGACCTTCTTATTGCCGGTGAAACACAGAAATTGTATCGGAATTAAATACGAAAGGCACAATGCCAACTTATGTACAAGAAGACTGACTCTTCTTACTGACTATGTTTTGAACGATTCCAGTGACACTAGTTATAGATTCCGATGCTTCACATCTGGTATACTGTATCCCTCAGACCTTCTTATTGACGATGAAACATAGAAATTGCATCGGAATTAAATACAAAGGGCACAATGCAGACTTAAGTACAAGAAGCTTGACTCTTCCTACTGTCTATGTTGTGAACTATTCCATTGACACTAGTTATTGATTCCGATGCTTCACTCCAGGTTTACTGTATCCCTTGGACCTTCTTATTGACGATGAAACACAGAAATTGCATCGGAATTAAACAGAAAAGGCACAATGAAGACTTAAGTACAAGAAGACTGACTCTTCTTACTGACTATGTTTTGAACCATTCCTGTGACACTAGTTATAGGTTATAATGCTTCACTTCAGGTTTACTGTATACCTTGTTTTGAACCATTCCTGTGACACTAGTTATAGATTCCGATTCTTCACTTCAGGTTTTCTGTACCCCTTTGACCTTCTTATTGCCGGTGAAACACAGAAATTGTATCGCAATTAAATACAAAAGGCACAATGCCAACTTATGTACAAGAAGACTGACTCTTCTTACTGACTATGTTTTGAACGATTCCTGTGACACTAGTTATAGATTCCGATGCTTCACTTCAGGTTTACTGTATCCCTCTGACCTTCTTATTGACGATGAAACACAGAAACTGCATCGGAATTAAATAGAAATGGCACAATTCCGACTTATGTACAAGAAGGCTGACCCTTGTTACTGTCTATGTTTTGAACCATTCCTATGACACTAGTTGTACATTCCAATGCTTCACTTCAGGTTCACTGTATCCCTTGGACCATCTTATTGACGATGAAACACAGAAATTGCATCAGAATTAAATACAAAAGGCACAATGCCGACTTAAGTACAAGAAGCTTGACTCCTCCTACTGTCTATGTTGTGAACCATTCCATTGACACTAGTTATAGATTCCGATGCTTCACTCCAGGTTTACTGTATCCCTTGGACCTGCTTATTGACGATGAAACACAGAAATTGCATCGGAATTAAATAGAAAAGGCAAAATGTCGACTTAAGTACAAGAAGACTGACTCTTCTTACTGTCTATGTTTTGAACCAATTCTGTGACACTAGTTATAGATTCCGATGCTTCCCTCCAGGTTTACTGTATCCCTTGGACCTTCTTATTGACGATTAAACACAGAAATTGCATCGGAATTAAATAGAAAAGGCACAATGCCGACTTAAGTACAAGAAGACTGACTCTTCTTACTAACTATGTTTTGAACCATTCCTGTGACACTAGTTATAGATTCCGGTGCTTCACTTCAGGTTTACTGTATACCTTGGACCTTCTTATTGACGATGAAACACAGAAATTGCATCGGAATTAAATACAAAAGGCACAGTGCCGACTTAAATAGAAGAAGACTGACTCTTCTTACTGACTATGTTTTGAACCATTCCTGTGACACTTGTTATAGATTCCGATACTTCAGGTTTACTGTATACCTTGGACCTTCTTATTGACGATGAAACACAGAAATTGCATCGGAATTAAATACAAAATGCACAATTCCGACTTAAGTACAATAAGACTGACCCTTCCTACTGTCTATGTTTTGAATCATTCCTGTGACACTAGTCTTAAATTCCGATGCTTCACTTCAGGTTTACTGTATCCCTCTGACCTTCTTATTGACGATGAAACACAGAAATTGCATCGGAATGAAATACAAAATGCACAATGCCGACTTAAGTACAAGAAGACTGACTCTTCCTACTGTCTATGTTTTGAACCATTCCTGTGACACTAGTTATCGATTCCGATGCTTCACTTTAGGTGTACTGTATCCCTCTGACCGTATTGCCGATGAAACTCAGAAATTAAATCGGAATTAAATACAAAAGGCACAATGCCACCTTAAGGACAACAAGACTGAATCTTCTTACTGACTATGCTTTGAACCATTCCTGTGACACTAGTTATAGATTCCGATGCTTCACTTGAGGTTTACTGTTTCCCTTGGACCTACTTATTGACGATGAAACACAGAAATTGCATCGGAATTAAATACAAAAGAAACAATGCCGACTTAAGTACAAGAAGACTGACTCTTCTACTGTCTATGCTTTTAACCTTTTCTGTGACACTATTTATAGAGTCCGATGCTTCACTGCAGGTTTACTGTATCCCTTGGGCCTTCTTAATGCCGGTGAAACACAGAAATTGCATCGGAATTAAATACGAAATTCACAATGCCGACCTAAGTACAAGAAGACTGACTCTTCTTACTGACTATGTTTTGAACCATTCCTGTAACACTAGTTATAGATTCCGATGCTTCACTTCAGGTTTATTGTATCCCTCTGACCTTCTTATTGATGATGAAACACAGAAATTGCATCGGAATAAGATACAAAAGACACAATGCCGACTTAAGTACAAGAAGACTGACTCTTCTTACTGACTATGTTTGAACCATTCCTGCGACACTAGTTATAGATTCCGATGCTTCACTTCAGGTTTTTTGTATCCCTCTGACCTTCTTATTGACGATGAAACACAGATATTGCGTCGGAATTAAATACAAGAGGCACAATGCCGACTTAAGTACAAGAAGACTGACTGTTCTTACTGACTATGTTTGAACCATTCCTGTGACACAAGTTATAGATTCCGATGCTACACTCCAGATTTACTGTATCCCTTGGACCTTCTCATTGACGATGAAATACAGAAATTGCATCGCAATTAAATACAAAAGGCACAATGCCGACTTACGGACAAGAAGACTGACTCTTCTTACTGACTATGTTTTTAACCACTCCTGTGACACTAGTTATAGATTCCGATGCTTCACTTCAGGTTTACTGTATCCCTCTGACCTTCTTATTGACGATGAAACACAGAAATTGCATCGGAATTAAATACAAAAGGCACAATGCCGACTTAAGTACAAGACGTCTGACTCTTCTTACTGTCTATGATTTGAACCATTACTGTGACACTAGTTATAGATTCCGATGCTTCACTATAGGTTTACAGTATCCCTAGGACCCTCTTATTGACGATGAAACACAGAAATTGCATCGGAATTAAATACAAGAGGCACAATGCCGACTTAAGGACAAGAAGTCTGACTCTTCTTACTGTCTATGTTTGAACCATTCCTGTGACACTAGTTATAGATTCCGATGCTTCACTTCAGGTTTACTGTATCCCACTGACCTTCTTATTGACGATGAAACACAGAAATTGCATCGGAATTAAATACAAAAGGCACAATGCCGACTTAAGTACAAGACGTCTGACTCTTCTTACTGTCTATGTTTTGAACCATTACTGTGACACTAGTTATAGATTCCGATGCTTCACTTCAGGTTTACAGTATCCCTTGGACCCTCTTATTGACGATGAAACACAGAAATTGCATCGGAATTAAATACAAGAGGCACAATGCCGACTTAAGGACAAGAAGTCTGACTCTTCTTACTGTCTATGTTTGGACCATTCCTGTGACACTAGTTATAGATTCCGATGCATCACTTCAGGTTTCCTGTATCCCTTTGACCTTTTTATTGCCGGTGAAACACAGAGATTGTATCGGAATTAAATACGAAAGGCACAATGCCAACTTATGTGCAAGAAGACTGACTCTTCTTACTGACTATGTTTTGAACGATTCCTGTGACACTAGTTATAGATTCCGATGCTTCACTTCAGGTTTACTGTATCCCTCTGACCTTCTTATTGACGATGAAACATAGAAACTGCATCGGAATCAAATAGAAAAGGCACAATTCCGACTTAAGTACAAGGAGGCTGACCCTTCTTACTGTCTATGTTTTGAACCATTCCTATGACACTAGTTGTACATTCCGATGCTTCACTTCAGGTTCACTGTATTCCTTGGACCTTCTTATTGACGATGAAACACAGAAATTGCATCAGAATGAAATACAAAATGCGCAATGAAGACTTAAGGACAAGAAGATTGACTCTTCTTACTGACTATGTTTTGAACCATTCCTGTGACACTAGTTATAGATTCCGATGCATCGCTTCACGTTTCCTGCATCCCTCTGACCTTCTTATTGCCGGTGAAACACAGAAATTGCATCGGAATTAAATTCGAAATGCACAACGCCAACTTAAGTACAAGAAGATTGACTCTTCTTACTGACTATGTTTTGAACTATTCCTGTGACACTAGTTATAGATTCCGATGCTTCACTTCAGGATTACTGTATCCCTCTGACCTTCTTACTGATGATGAAACATAGAAATTGCATCGGAATAAGATACTATAGGCACAATGCCGACTTAAGTACAAGAAGACTGACTCTTCTTACTGTCTATGTTTTGAACCATTCCTGTGACACTAGTTATCGATTCCGATGCTTTACTTCAGGTTTACTGTATCCATTAGACCTTCTTATTGACGATGAAACACAGAAATTGCGTCGGAATTAAATACAAAAGGCAAATGCCGAGTAAAGTACACGAAAACTGACTCATCTTACTGTCTATGGTTTGAACCAATCCTGTGACACAAGTTACAGATTCCGATGCTACACTCCACGTTTACTGTATCCCTTGGACCTTCTCATTGACGATGAAACACAGAAATTGCATCGGAATTAAATACAAAAGCACAATGCCGACTTAAGGACAAGAAGACTGACTCTTCTTACTGTCTATGTTTTGAACCATTCCTGTGACACTAGCTATAGATTCCGATGCTTCACATCTGGTTTGCGGTAACCCTCAGACCTTCTTATTGACGATGAAACACAGTAATTGCATCGGAATTAAATACAAAAGGCACAATGCCGTCTTAAGTACAAGAAGCCTGACTCTTCTTACTGTCTATGTTGTGAACCATTCCATTGACACTAGTTATAGGTTCCGATGCTTCACTCCAGGTTTACTGTATCCCTTGGACCTTCTTATTGACGATGAAACACAGAAATTGCATCGGAATTAAATAGAAAAGGCACAATGAAGACTTAAGTACAAGAAGACTGACTCTTCTTACTGACTATGTTTTGAACCATTCCTGTGACACTAGTTATAGATTATAATGCTTCACTTCAGGTTTACTGTATCCCTTGGACCTTCTTATTGCCGATGAAACACAGAAATTGCGTCGGAATTAAATACAAAAGGCAAAATGCCGACTTAAGGACAAGAAGACTGACTGTTCTTACTGACTATGTTTAAACCACTCCTGTGACACTAGTTATAGATTCCTATGCTTCACTTCAGGTTTATTGTATCCCTCTGACCTTCTTATTGACGATGAAACACAGAAATTGCATCGGAATTATATAGAAAAGGCAGAATGTCGACTTAAGTACAAGAAGACTGACTCTTCTTACTGTCTATGTTTTGAACCATTCCTGTGACACAAGTTATAGATTCCGATGCTACAGTCCAGGTTTATTGTATCCCGTGGACCTCCTTATTGACGATGAAACACAGAAATTGAATCGGAATTAAATACAAAAGGCACAATGCCGACTTAAGTACAAGAAGCTTGACTCTTCCTACTGTCTATGTTGTGAACTATTCCATTGACACTAGTTATTGATTCCGATGCTTCACTCCAGGTTTACTGTATCCCTTGGACCTTCTTATTGACGATGAAACACAGAAATTGCATCGGAATTAAACAGAAAAGGCACAATGAAGACTTAAGTACAAGAAGACTGACTCTTCTTACTGACTATGTTTTGAACCATTCCTGTGACACTAGTTATAGGTTATAATGCTTCACTTCAGGTTTACTGTATACCTTGTTTTGAACCATTCCTGTGACACTAGTTATAGATTCCGATTCTTCACTTCAGGTATTCTGTACCCCTTTGACCTTCTTATTGCCGGTGAAACACAGAAATTGTATCGCAATTAAATACAAAAGGCACAATGCCAACTTATGTACAAGAAGACTGACTCTTCTTACTATGTTTTGAAGGATTCCTGTGACACTAGTTATAGATTCCGATGTTTCACTTCAGGTTTACTGTATCCCTCTGACCTTCTTATTGACGATGAAACACAGAAACTGCATCGGAATTAAATAGAAAAGGCACAATTCCGACTTATGTACAAGAAGGCTGACCCTTGTTACTGTCTATGTTTTGAAGCATTCCTATGACACTAGTTGTACATTCCAATGCTTCACTTCAGGTTCACTGTATCCCTTGGACCTTCTTATTGACGATGAAACACAGAAATTGCATCAGAATTAAATACAAAAGGCACAATGCCGACTTAAGTACAAGAAGCTTGACTCCTCCTACTGTCTATGTTGTGAACCATTCCATTGACACTAGTTATAGATTCCGATGCTTCACTACAGGTTTACTGTATCCCTTGGACCTGCTTATTGACGATGAAACACAGAAATTGCATCGGAATTAAATAGAAAAGGCAAAATGTCGACTTAAGTACAAGAAGACTGACTCTTCTTACTGTCTATGTTTTGAACCATTCCTGTGACACTAGTTATAGATTCCGATGCTTCCCTCCAGGTTTACTGTATCCCTTGGACCTTCTTATTGACGATGAAACACAGAAATTGCATCGGAATTAAATAGAAAAGGCACAATGCCGACTTAAGTACAAGAACACTGACTCTTCTTACTAACTATGTTTTGAACCATTCCTGTGACACTAGTTATAGATTCCGGTGCTTCACTTCAGGTTTACTGTATACCTTGGACCTTCTTATTGACGATGAAACACAGAAATTGCATCGGAATTATATACAAAAGGCACAGTGCCGACTTAAATAGAAGACGACTGACTCTTCTTACTGACTATGTTTTGAACCATTCCTGTGACACTTGTTATAGATTCCGATACTTCAGGTTTACTGTATACCTTGGACCTTCTTATTGACGATGAAACACAGAAATTGCATCGGAATTAAATACAAAATGCACAATTCCGTCTTAAGTACAATAAGACTGACCCTTCCTACTGTCTATGTTTTGAATCATTCCTGTGACACTAGTTTTAAATTCCGATGCTTCACTTCAGGTTTACTGTATCCCTCTGACCTTCTTATTGACGATGAAACACAGAAATTGCATCGGAATGAAATACAAAATGCACAATGCCGACTTAAGTACAAGAAGACTGACTCTTCCTACTGTCTATGTTTTGAACCATTCCTGTGACACTAGTTATGGATTCCGATGCTTCACTTTAGGTGTACTGTATCCCTCTGACCGTATTGCCGATGAAACTCAGAAATTAAATCGGAATTAAATACAAAAGGCACAATGCCACCTTAAGGACAACAAGACTGAATCTTCTTACTGACTATGCTTTGAACCATTCCTGTGACACTAGTTATAGATTCCGATGCTTCACTGCAGGTTTACTGTATCCCTTGGGCCTTCTTAATGCCGGGGAAACACAGAAATTGCATCGGAATTAAATACGAAATTCACAATGCCGACCTAAGTACAAGAAGACTGACTCTTCTTACTGACTATGTTTTGAACCATTCCTGTAACACTAGTTATAGATTCCGATGCTTCACTTCAGGATTACTGTGTCCCTCTGACCTTCTTATTGATGATGAAACACAGAAATTGCATCGGAATAAGATACAAAAGGCACAATGCCGACTTAAGTACAACAAGACTGACTCTTCTTACTGACTATGTTTGAACCATTCCTGTGACACTAGTTATAGATTCCGATGCTTCACTAAAGGTTTATTGTATCCCTCTGACCTTCTTATTGACGATGAAACACAGATATTGCGTCGGAATTAAATACAAGAGGCACAATGCCGACTTAAGTACAAGAAGACTGACTGTTCTTACTGACTATGTTTGAACCATTCCTATGACACTAGTTATAGATTATTATGCTTCACTTCAGGTTTATTGTATCCCTCTGACCTCCTTATAGACGATGAAACACAGAAATTGCTTCGGAATTAAATACAAAAGGTGCAATGTCGACTTAAGTACAAGAAGACTGACTCTTCTTACCGTCTATATTTTGAACCATTCCAGTGACACTAGTTATAGATTCCGATGCTTCACTTCAGGTTTACTGCATCCCTTGGACCTTCTTATTGACGATGAAACACAGAAATTGCATCGGAATTAAATACAAAAGGCAAATGCCGACTAAAGTACACGAAGACTGACTCTTCTTACTGTCTATGCTTTGAACCATTCCTGTGACACAAGTTATAGATTCCGATACTACACTCCAGATTTACTGTATCCCTTGGACCTTCTCATTGACGATGAAATTCAGAAATTGCATCGCAATTAAATACAAAAGGCACAATGCCGACTTACGGACAAGAAGACTGACTCTTCTTACTGACTATGTTTATAACCACTCCTGTGACACTAGTTATAGATTCCGATGCTTCACTTCAGGTTTACTGTATCCCTCTGACCTTCTTATTGACGATGAAACACAGAAATTGCATCGGAATTAAATACAAAAGGCACAATGCCGACTTAAGTACAAGACGTCTGACTCTTCTTACTGTCTATGATTTGAACCATTACTGTGACACTAGTTATAGATTCCGATGCTTCACTATAGGTTTACAGTGTCCCTAGGACCCTCTTATTGACGATGAAACACAGAAATTGCATCGGAATTAAATACAAGAGGCACAATGCCGACTTAAGGACAAGAAGTCTGACTCTTCTTACTGTCTATGTTTGAACCATTCCTGTGACACTAGTTATAGATTCCGATGCATCACTTCAGGTTTCCTGTATCCCTTTGACCTTTTTATTGCCGGTGAAACACAGAGATTGTATCGGAATTAAATACGAAAGGCACAATGCCAACTTATGTGCAAGAAGACTGACTCTTCTTACTGACTATGTTTTGAACGATTCCTGTGACACTAGTTATAGATTCCGATGCTTCACTTCAGGTTTACTGTATCCCTCTGACCTTCTTATTGACGATGAAACATAGAAACTGCATCGGAATCAAATAGAAAAGGCACAATTCCGACTTAAGTACAAGAAGGCTGACCCTTCTTACTGTCTATGTTTTGAACCATTCCTATGACACTAGTTGTACATTCCGATGCTTCACTTCAGGTTCACTGTATTCCTTGGACCTTCTTATTGACGATGAAACACAGAAATTGCATCAGAATTAAATACAAAATGCGCAATGCCGACTTAAGGACAAGAAGATTGACTCTTCTTACTGACTATGTTTTGAACCACTCCTGTGACACTAGTTATAGATTCCGATGCTTCGCTTCACGTTTCCTGCATCCCTCTGACCTTCTTATTGCCGGTGAAACACAGAAATTGCATCGGAATTAAATACGAAATGCACAATGCCAACTTATGTGCAAGAAGACTGACTCTTCTTACTGACTATGTTTTGAACGATTCCTGTGACACTAGTTATAGATTCCGATGCTTCACTTCAGGTTTACTGTATCCCTCTGACCTTCTAATTGACGATGAAACATAGAAACTGCATCGGAATCAAATAGAAAAGGCACAATTCCGACTTAAGTACAAGAAGGCTGACCCTTCTTACTGTCTATGTTTTGAACCATTCCTGTGACACTAGTTATAGATTCCGATGCTTCGCTTCACGTTTCCTGCATCCCTCTGACCTTCTTATTGCCGGTGAAACACAGAAATTGCATCGGAATTAAATACGAAATGCACAATGCCAACTTAAGTACAAGACGTCTGACTCTTCTTACTGTCTATGTTTTGAACCATTACTGTGACACTAGTTATAGATTCCGATGCTTCACTTCAGGTTTACTGTATCCCTCTGACCTTCTTATTGACGATGAAACACAGAAATTGCATCGGAATTAAATACAAAAGGCACAATGCCGACTTAAGTACAAGACGTCTGACTCTTCTTACTGTCTATGATTTGAACCATTACTGTGACACTAGTTATAGATTCCGATGCTTCACTATAGGTTTACAGTGTCCCTAGGACCCTCTTATTGACGATGAAACACAGAAATTGCGTCGGAATTAGATACAAAAGGCAAATGCCGACTAAAGTACACGAAGACTGACTCTTCTTACTGTCTATGTTTTGAACCATTCCTGTGACACAAGTTATAGACTCCGATGCTACACTCCAGGTTTACTGTATCCCTTGGACTTTCTCATTGACGATGAAACACAGAAATTGCATCGGAATTAAATACAAAAGGCACAATGCCGACTTAAGGACAAGAAGACTGACTCTTCTTACTGACTATGATTTCAACCATTCCTGTGACACTAGTTATAGATTCCGATGCTTCACTTCGGGTTTACTGTATCCCACTGACCTTCTTATTGACGATGAAACACAGAAATTGCATCGGAATTAAATACAAAAGGCACTATGCCGACTTAAGGACAAGAAGACTGACTCTTCATACTGACTATGCTTTGAACCATTCCTGTGACACTAGTTATAGATTCCGGTGCTTCACTTCAGGTTTACTGTTTCCCTCTGACCTTCCTATTGACGATGAAACACAGAAATTGCATCGGAAATAAATCCAAAAGGCACAATGCCGACTTAAGTACAAGACGTCTGACTCTTCTTACTGTCTATGTTTTGAACCATTACTGTGACACTAGTTATAGATTCCGATGCTTCACTTAAGGTTTACAGTATCCCTAGGACCCTCTTATTGACGATGAAACACAGAAATTGCATCGGAATTAAATACAAGAGGCACAATGCCGACTTAAGGACAAGAAGTCTGACTCTTCTTACTGTCTATGTTTGAACCATTCTGTGACACTAGTTATAGATTCCGATGCATCACTTCAGGTTTCCTGTATCCCTTTGACCTTTTTATTGCCGGTGAAACACAGAGATTGTATCGGAATTAAATACGAAAGGCACAATGCCAACTTATGTGCAAGAAGACTGACTCTTCTTACTGACTATGTTTTGAACGATTCCTGTGACACTAGTTATAGATTCCGATGCTTCACTTCAGGTTTACTGTATCCCTCTGACCTTCTAATTGACGATGAAACATAGAAACTGCATCGGAATCAAATAGAAAAGGCACAATTCCGACTTAAGTACAAGAAGGCTGACCCTTCTTACTGTCTATGTTTTGAACCATTCCTGTGACACTAGTTATAGATTCCGATGCTTCGCTTCACGTTTCCTGCATCCCTCTGACCTTCTTATTGCCGGTGAAACACAGAAATTGCATCGGAATTAAATACGAAATGCACAATGCCAACTTAAGTACAAGAAGATTGACTCTTCTTACTGACTATGTTTTGAACTATTCCTGTGACACTAGTTATAGATTCCGATGCTTCACTTCAGGATTACTGTATCGCTCTGACCTTCTTACTGATGATGAAACATAGAAATTGCATCGGAATAAGATACTAAAGGCACAATCCGACTTAAGTACAAGAAGACTGACTCTTCTTACTGTCTATGTTTTGAACCATTCCTGTGATACTAGTTATCGATTCCGATGCTTTACTTCAGGTTTACTGTATCCATTAGACCTTCTTATTGACGACGAAACACAGAAATTGCGTCGGAATTAAATACAAAAGGCTAATGCCGAGTAAAGTACACGAAGACTGACTCATCTTACTGTCTATGGTTTGAACCAATCCTGTGACACAAGTTACAGATTCCGATGCTACACTCCACGTTTACTGTATCCCTTGGACCTTCTCATTGACGATGAAACACAGAAATTGCATCGGAATTAAATACAAAAGCACAATGCCGACTTAAGGACAAGAAGACTAACTGTTCTTACTGTCTATGTTTTGAACCATTCCTATGACACTAGTTGTACATTCCGATGCTTCACTTCAGGTTCACTGTATCCCTTGGACCTTCTTATTGACGATGAAATACAGAAATTGCATCAGAATTAAATACAAAAGGCACAATGCCGACTTAAGGACAAGAAGACTGACTCTTCTTACTGACTATGTTTTGAACCATTCCTGTGACACTAGCTATAGATTCCGATGCTTCACATCTGGTTTGCGGTAACCCTCAGACCTTCTTATTGACGATGAAACACAGTAATTGCATCGGAATTAAATACAAAAGGCACAATGCCGACTTAAGTACAAGAAGACTGACTCTTCTTACTGTCTATGTTGTGAACCATTCCATTGACACTAGTTATAGGTTCCGATGCTTCACTCCAGGTTTACTGTATCCCTTGGACCTTCTTATTGACGATGAAACACAGAAATTGCATCGGAATTAAATAGAAAAGGCACAATGAAGACTTAAGTACAAGAAGACTGACTCTTCTTACTGACTATGTTTTGAACCACTCCTGTGACACTAGTTATAGATTATAATGCTTCACTTCAGGTTTACTGTATCCCTTGGACCTTCTTATTGCCGATGAAACACAGAAATTGTGTCGGAATTAAATACAAAAGGCACAATGCCGACTTAAGGACAAGTAGACTGACTGTTCTTACTGACTATGTTTAAACCACTCCTGTGACACTAGTTATAGATTCCTATGCTTCACTTCAGGTTTATTGTATCCCTCTGACCTTCTTATTGACGATGAAACACAGAAATTGCATCGGAATTATATAGAAAAGGCACAATGCCGACTTAAGTACAAGAAGACTGACTCTTCTTACTGTCTATGTTTTGAACCATTCCTGTGACACAAGTTATAGATTCCGATGCTACAGTCCTGGTTTACTGTATCCCGTGGACGTTCTTATTGACGATGAAACACAGAAATTGCATCGGAATTAAATACAAAATGCACAATGTCGACTTAAGTACAAGAAGACTGACTCTTCTTACTGTCTATACTTTGAACCATTCCAGTGACACTAGTTATAGATTCCGATGCTTCACTTCAGGTTTACTGCATCCCTTGGACCTTCCTATTGACGATGAAACACAGAAATTGCATCGAAATTAAATACAAAAGGCACAATGCCGGCTTCAGTACAAGACGTCTGACTCATCTTACTGTCTATGTTTTGAACCATTACTGTGACACTAGTTATAGATTCCGATGCTTCACTCCAGGTTTACAGTGTCCCTTGGACCTTCTTATTGACGATGAAACACAGAAATTGCATCGGAATTAAATACAAGAGGCACAATGCCGACTTAATGACAAGAACATTGACTCTTCTTACTGACTATGCTTTGAACCATTCCTGTGACACTAGTTATAGTTTCCGATGCTTCACTTCAGGTTTACTGTTTCCCTCTGACCTTCCTATTGACGATGAAAAACAGAAATTGCATCGGAATTAACTTCAAAAGGCACAATGCCGACTTAAGTACAAGAAGACTGACTCTTCTTACTGTCTATGTTTGAACCATTCCTGTGACACTAGTTATAGATTCCGATGCTTCTATTCAGGTTTACTGTATCCCGTAGACCTTCTTATTGACGATGAAACACAGAAATTGCGTCGGAATTAGATACAAAAGGCAAATGCCGACTAAAGTACACGAAGACTGACTCTTCTTACTGTCTATGTTTTGAACCATTCCTGTGACACAAGTTATAGACTCCGATGCTACACTCCAGGTTTACTGTATCCCTTGGACTTTCTCATTGACGATGAAACACAGAAATTGCATCGGAATTAAATACAAAAGGCACAATGCCGACTTAAGGACAAGAAGACTGACTCTTCTTACTGACTATGATTTCAACCATTCCTGTGACACTAGTTATAGATTCCGATGCTTCACTTCGGGTTTACTGTATCCCACTGACCTTCTTATTGACGATGAAACACAGAAATTGCATCGGAATTAAATACAAAAGGCACTATGCCGACTTAAGGACAAGAAGACTGACTCTTCATACTGACTATGCTTTGACCCATTCCTGTGACACTAGTTATAGATTCCGATGCTTCACTTCAGGTTTACTGTTACCCTCTGACCTTCCTATTGACGATGAAACACAGAAATTGCATCGGAAATAAATCCAAAACGCACAATGCTTTCTTAAGTACAAGACTTCTGACTCTTCTTACTGTCGATGCTTTGAACCATTACTGTGACACTAGTTATAGATTCTGATGCTTTACTATAGGTTTACAGTATCCCTTGGACCCTCTTATTGACGATGAAACACAGAAACTGCATCGGAATTAAATAGAAAAGGCACAATTACGACTTAAGTACAAGAAGGCTGACCCTTCTTGCTGTCTATGTTTTGAACCATTCCTGTGACACTAGTTGTACATTCCGATGCTTCACGTCAGGTTCACTGTACTCCTTGGACCTTCTTATTGACGATGAAACACAGAAATTGCATCAGAATTAAATACAAAATTCACAATGCCGACTTAAGGACAAGAAGATTGACTCATCTTACTGACTATGTTTTGAACCATTCCTGTGACACTAGTATAGATTCCGATGCTTCACTTCAGGTTTACTGTTTCCCTCTGACCTTCCTATTGACGATGAAAAACAGAAATTGCAATGGAATTAAATACGAAATGCACGATGCCAACTTAAGTACAAGAAGATTGACTCTTCTTACTGACTATGTTTTGAACCATTCCTGTGACACTAGTTATAGATTCCGATGCTTTACTTCAGGTTTACTGTATCCCTTAGATATTTTTATTGACGATGAAACACAGAAATTGCGTCGGAATTAAATACAAAAGGCTAATGCCGAGTAAAGTACACGAAGACTGACTCATCTTACTGTCTATGGTTTGAACCAATCCTGTGACACAAGTTACAGATTCCGATGCTACACTCCACGTTTACTGTATCCCTTGGACCTTCTCATTGACGATGAAACACAGAAATTGCATCGGAATTAAATACAAAAGCACAATGCCGACTTAAGGACAAGAAGACTAACTGTTCTTACTGTCTATGTTTTGAACCATTCCTATGACACTAGTTGTACATTCCGATGCTTCACTTCAGGTTCACTGTATCCCTTGGACCTTCTTATTGACGATGAAATACAGAAATTGCATCAGAATGCCGACTTAAGGACAAGAAGACTGACTCTTCTTACTGACTATGTTTTGAACCATTCCTGTGACACTAGCTATAGATTCCGATGCTTCACATCTGGTTTGCGGTAACCCTCAGACCTTCTTATTGACGATGAAACACAGTAATTGCATCGGAATTAAATACAAAAGGCACAATGCCGACTTAAGTACAAGAAGACTGACTCTTCTTACTGTCTATGTTGTGAACCATTCCATTGACACTAGTTATAGGTTCCGATGCTTCACTCCAGGTTTACTGTATCCCTTGGACCTTCTTATTGACGATGAAACACAGAAATTGCATCGGAATTAAATAGAAAAGGCACAATGAAGACTTAAGTACAAGAAGACTGACTCTTCTTACTGACTATGTTTTGAACCACTCCTGTGACACTAGTTATAGATTATAATGCTTCACTTCAGGTTTACTGTATCCCTTGGACCTTCTTATTGCCGATGAAACACAGAAATTGTGTCGGAATTAAATACAAAAGGCACAATGCCGACTTAAGGACAAGAAGACTGACTGTTCTTACTGACTATGTTTAAACCACTCCTGTGACACTAGTTATAGATTCCTATGCTTCACTTCAGGTTTATTGTATCCCTCTGACCTTATTGACGATGAAACACAGAAATTGCATCGGAATTATATAGAAAAGGCACAATGTCGACTTAAGTACAAGAAGACTGACTCTTCTTACTGTCTATGTTTTGAACCATTCTTGTGACACAAGTTATAGATTCCGATGCTACAGTCCTGGTTTACTGTATCCCGTGGACCTTCTTATTGACGATGAAACACAGAAGTTGCATCGGAATTAAATACAAAATGCACAATGTCGACTTAAGTACAAGAAGACTGACTCTTCTTACTGTCTATACTTTGAACCATTCCAGTGACACTAGTTATAGATTCCGATGCTTCACTTCAGGTTTACTGCATCCCTTGGACCTTCTTATTGACGATGAAACACAGAAATTGCATCGAAATTAAATACAAAAGGCACAATGCCGGCTTCAGTACAAGACGTCTGACTCATCTTACTGTCTATGTTTTGAACCATTACTGTGACACTAGTTATAGATTCCGATGCTTCACTCCAGGTTTACAGTGTCCCTTGGACCTTCTTATTGACGATGAAACACAGAAATTGCATCGGAATTAAATACAAGAGGCACAATGCCGACTTAATGACAAGAACATGGACTCTTCTTACTGACTATGCTTTGAACCATTCCTGTGACACTAGTTATAGTTTCCGATGCTTCACTTCAGGTTTACTGTTTCCCTCTGACCTTCCTATTGACGATGAAAAACAGAAATTGCATCGGAATTAACTACAAAAGGCACAATGCCGACTTAAGTACAAGAAGACTGACTCTTCTTACTGTCTATGTTTGAACCATTCCTGTGACACTAGTTATAGATTCCGATGCTTCTATTCAGGTTTACTGTATCCCGTAGACCTTCTTATTGACGATGAAACACAGAAATTGCGTCGGAATTAGATACAAAAGGCAAATGCCGACTAAAGTACACGAAGACTGACTCTTCTTACTGTCTATGTTTTGAACCATTCCTGTGACACAAGTTATAGACTCCGATGCTACACTCCAGGTTTACTGTATCCCTTGGACTTTCTCATTGACGATGAAACACAGAAATAGCATCGGAATTAAATACAAAAGGCACAATGCCGACTTAAGGACAAGAAGACTGACTCTTCTTACTGACTATGATTTCAACCATTCCTGTGACACTAGTTATAGATTCCGATGCTTCACTTCGGGTTTACTGTATCCCACTGACCTTCTTATTGACGATGAAACACAGAAATTGCATCGGAATTAAATACAAAAGGCACTATGCCGACTTAAGGACAAGAAGACTGACTCTTCATACTGACTATGCTTTGACCCATTCCTGTGACACTAGTTATAGATTCCGATGCTTCACTTCAGGTTTACTGTTTCCCTCTGACCTTCCTATTGACGATGAAACACAGAAATTGCATCGGAAATAAATCCAAAAGGCACAATGTAGACTTAAGTACAAGACTTCTGACTCTTCTTACTGTCGATGCTTTGAACCATTACTGTGACACTAGTTATAGATTCTGATGCTTTACTATAGGTTTACAGTATCCCTTGGACCCTGTTATTGACGATGAAACACAGAAACTGCATCGGAATTAAATAGAAAAGGCACAATTACGACTTAAGTACAAGAAGGCTGACCCTTCTTACTGTCTATGTTTTGAACCATTCCTGTGACACAAGTTGTACATTCCGATGCTTCACTTCAGGTTCACTGTACTCCTTGGACCTTCTTATTGACGATGAAGCACAGAAATTGCATCAGAATTAAATACAAAATTCACAATGCCGACTTAAGGACAAGAAGATTGACTCATCTTACTGACTATGTTTTGAACCATTCCTGTGACACTAGTATAGATTCCGATGCTTCACTTCAGGTTTACTGTTTCCCTCTGACCTTCCTATTGACGATGAAAAACAGAAATTGCATCGGAATTAAATACGAAATGCACGATGCCAACTTAAGTACAAGAAGATTGACTCTTCTTACTGACTATGTTTTGAACCATTCCTGTGACACTAGTTATAGATTCCGATGCTTCACTTCAGGATTACTGTATCCCTCTGACTTTCTTATTGATGATGAAACATAGAAATTGCATCGGAATAAGATACAAAAGGCCCAATGCCGACTTAAGTACAAGAAGACTGACTCTTCTTACTGTCAATGTTTTGAACCATTCCTGTGGCACTAGTTATAGATTCCGATGCTTTACTTCAGGTTTACTGTATCCCTTAGATATTTTTATTGACGATGAAACACAGAAATTGCGTCGGAATTAAATACAAAAGGCTAATGCCGACTAAAGTACACGAAAACTGACTCTTCTTACTGTCTATGCTTTGAACCTATCCTGTGACACAAGTTATAGATTCCGATGCTACACTCCACGTTTACTGTACCCCTTGGACGTTCTCATTGACGATGAAACACAGAAATTGCATCGGAATTAAATACAAAAGCACAATGCCGACTTAAGGACAAGAAGACTAACTGTTCTAACTGAATATGTTTTGAACCATTCCTGTGACACTAGTTATAGATTCCTATGCTTCACTTCAGGTCTATTGTATCCCTCAGACCTTCCTATTGACGGCGAAACACAGAAATTGCGTCGGAATTAAATACAAAAGGTACAATGCCGACTTAAGTACAAGAAGACTGACTCCTCTTACTGTCTATGATTTGAACCATTCGTGTGACACTAGTTATAGATTCCGATGCTTCACTTTAGGTTTACTGTATCCCTCTGACCTTCTTATTGACAATGAAACACAGAAATTGCATCAGAATTAAATACAAAAGGCACAATGCCGACTTAACTACAGGAAGACTGACTCTTCGTACTGACTATGTTTTTGAACCATTCCTGTTACACTAGTTACAGATTCCGATGCTTCACTTCAGATTTACTGTATCCCTCTGACGTTCGTATTGACGATGAAACACAGAAATTGCGACGGAATTAAATACAAAAGGCACAATGCCGATTTAAGTACAAGAAGACTGACTCTTCTTACTGTCAATGTTTTGAACCATTCCTGTGACACTAGTTATAGATTCCGATGCTTCACTTCAGGTTTACTGTATCCCTTGGACCTTCTTATTGACGATGAAACACAGCAATTGCCTCGGAATTAAATAGAAAAGGCACAATGTCGACTTAAGTTTAAGAAGACAGACTCTTCTTACTGTCAATGTTTTGAACCATTCCTGTGACACGAGTTATAGATTGCGATGCTTCACTTCAGGTTTATTGTATCCCTCTGACCTTCTTATTGACGACGAAACACAGAAATTGCATCGGAATTAAATCCAAAAGGCACAGTGCCGAATTAAGTAAAAGACGACTGACTCTTCTTACTGCCTATGATTTGAACCATTCCTGTGACACCAGTTATAGATTCCGATGCATCACTCCAGGTTTACTGTATCCCTTGGACCTTCTTATTGACCATGAAACATAGAAATTGCATCGAAATTTAATTCAATGTGCACAATGGGGACTTAAGTACAAGAAGACTGACTCTTCTTACTGACTATGTTTTGAACCATTCCTGTGACAGTAGTTATAGATTCCGGTGCTTCACTTCAGGTTTACTGGATCCCTTGGTCCTACTTATTGACAATGAAACACAGAAATTGCTTCGGAATTAAATACAAAAGGCACATTGCCGACTAAAGTACAAGAATACTGACTCTTCTTACTGACTATGCTTTGAACCGTTCCTGTGACACTAGCTATAGACTCCGATGCTTCACTTTAGGTTTACTGTATCCCTTGGACCTTCTTATTGACGATGAAACACAGAAATTGCATCGGAATTAAATAGAAAAAGCACAATGCCGACTTAAGTATAAGAAGACTGATTCTTCCTACTGTCTATGTTTTAAACCATTCCTGTGACACAAGTTATAGATTCCGATGCTTCACTTCAGGTTAACTGTATCCCTCTGCCCTTCTTATTGATGATGAAACACAGAAATTGCATCGGAATTAAATAGAAAAGGCACAATAAAGACGTAAGTACAAAAAGACTGACTCTTCTTACTGACTATGTTTTGAACCATTCCTGTGACACTAGTTATAGATTCCAATTCTTCACCTCAGGTTTAGTGTATCCCTCGGACCTTCTTATTGACGATGAAACACAGAAATTGCATCGGAATTAAATACAAAAGGCGAAATGCCGACATGAGTACACGAAGACTGACTCTTCTTACTGTCTATGTTTTGAACGATTCCTGTGACACTAGTTACAGATTCCCATGCTACACTACACGCTTACCCCATCCCTCGGACCATCTTATTGACGATGAAACACAGAAATTGCGTCGGAATTAAATACAAAAGGCACAATGCCGACTTAAGAACAAGAACACTGACTGTTCTTACTGACTATGTTTGAACCATTCCTGTGACACTAGTTATAGATTCCGATGCTTCACTTCAGGTTTACTGTACCCCTCTGACCTTCTTATTGACGATGAAACACAGAAATTGCATCGGAATTAAATACAAGCGGCACAATGCCGACTTAAGGTCAAGAAGACTGACACTTCTTACTGTCTATGTTTGGACCATTCCTGTGACACTAGTTATAGATTCCGATGCTTCACTTCAGGTTTCCTGTATCCCTTTGACCTTCTTATTACCGGGGAAACACAGAAATTGTATCGGAATTAAATACGAAATGCACAATGCCAACTTAAGTACAAGAAGACAGACTCTTCTTACTGACTATGTTTTGAACGATTCCTGTGACACTAGTTATAGATTCCGATGCTTCACTTCAGGTTTACTATACCCCTCTGACCTTCTTATTGACGAGGAAACACAGAAATTTCATCGGAATTAAATAGAAAAGGCACAATGCCGACTTAAGTACAAGAAGGCTGACTCTTCTTAGTGTCTCTGTTTTGAACCATTCCTGTGACACTAGTTGTACATTCCGATGCTTCACTTCAGGTTCACTGTATCCCTTGGACCTTCTTATTGACGATGAAACACAGAAATTGCATCAGAATTAAATACAAAAGGCACAATACCGACTTAAGGACAAGAAGACTGACTCTTCTTACTGTCTATGCTTTGAACCATTCCTGTGACATTACTTACAGTTTCCGATGCTTAACTTCAGGTTTACTGTATCCTTTGCACCTTCTTATTGGCGACGAAACACAGAAATTGCATCGGAATTAAATAGGAAAGGCACAATGCCGACTTAAGTACAAGAAGACTGACACTTCCTACTGTCTATGATTTGAACCATTCCTGTGACACTAGTTATAGATTCCGATGCTTCACCTCCGGTTTACTGTATCCCTTGGCCCTTCTTTTTGACGATGAAACACAGAAATTGAATCGGAATTAAATAGAAAAAGCACAATGCCGACTTAAGTACAAAATGACTGACGCTTCTTACTGACTATGTTTTGAACCGTTCCTGTGACACTAGTTTTAGATTCCGAGATTCACTTCAGGTTTACTGTATCCCTTAGACCTTCCTATTGACGATGAGACACAGAAATCGCATCGGAATGAAATACAAAAGGCACAATGCCGACTTAAGTACAAGAAGACTGGCTCTCCTTACTGACTATGCTTTGAACAATTCCTGTGACACTAGTTACAGATTCCGATGCTTCACTCCAGGTTTACTGTATCCCTCGGACCTTCTTATTGACGATTAAACTCAGAAATTGCATCGGAATTATAAACAAAAGGCACAATGCCGACTTAAGTACAAGAAGACTGGCTCTTCTTACTGACTATGCTTTGAACCATTCCTGTGAAACTAGTTATAGATTCCGATTCTTCACTTCTAATTCACTGTATCCCTTGGAGCTTCTTATTGACGATGAAACACAGAAATTGCATCGGAATTAAATAGAAAAGGCACAATGCCGACTTAAGTACAAGAAGACTGATTCTTCCTACTGTCTATGTTTTGAACCATTCCTGTGACACTAGTTATAGATTCCGATGCTTCACTTCAGGTTTACTGTATCCCTCTGCCCTTCTTATTGACGATGAAACACAGAAATTGCATCTGAATTAAATACAAAAAGCACAATGCCGACTTAAGTACAAGAAGACTGACTTTTCCTGCTCTCTATGCTTTGAACCATTCCTGTGACACTAGTTTTTTATTCCGATGCTTCACTTGAGGTGTACTGTATCCCTCGGACCTTCTTATGGACGATGAAACACAGAAATCGCATCGGAATGAAATACAAAAGGCTCAATGCCGACTTAAGTACAAGAAGACTGACTCTTCCAAATCTCTATGTTTTGAACCATTCCTGTGACACTAGTTACAGATTCCGATGCTTCACTTCACGTTTACTGTATCCCTCTGACCTTCTTATTGACGATTAAACACAGAAATTACATCGGAGTTAAATACAAACGGCACAATGCCGACTTATGTACAAGAGGACTGACTCTTCTTGCTGTCTATGTTTTGAACCATTCCTGTGACACTAGTTATAGATTCCGATGCTTCACTTCAGGTTTACTGTATCCCTTGGACCTTCTTATTGACGATGAAACACAGCAATTGCCTCAGAATTAAATTGAAAAGTCACAATGCTGACTTAAGGACAAGAAGACAGTCGCTTCCTACTGTCTAAGTTTGAACCGTTCCTGTGACACTAGTTATTCATTCCGATGCTTCACTTCAGGTTTACTGTATCCCTTGGACCTTCTTATTGACGATGAAACACAGCAATTGCCTCGGAATTAAATAGAAAAGGCACAATGTCGACTTAAGTACAAGAAGACTGACTCTTCCTACTGTCTATGTTTTGAACCGTTCCTGTTACACTAGTTATACATTCCGATGCTACACTTCAGGTTTACTGTATCCCTCTGCCCTTCTTATTGGCGATGAAACACAGAAATTGCAACGGAATTAGATACAAATGGCACAATGCCGACTTAAGTACAAGAAGACTGACTCTTCTTCAGACTATGTTTTGAACCATCCCTGTGACACTAGTTATAGATTTCGATGCTTCACTTCAGGTTTACTGTATCCCTTGGACCTTCTTATTGGCTATGAAAAACAGAAATTGCATCGGAATTAAATACAAAAGGCACAATGCCGACTTAAGAACAAGAAGACTGACTCTTCTTTCTGACTATGCTTTGAACCATTCCTGTGACACTAGTTATAGATTGCGATGTTTCACTTCAGGTTTACTGTATTCCTCTGACCTTCTTAGTAACGACGAAACACAGAAATTGCATCGGAATTAAATCCAAAAGGCACAGTGCCGAATTAAGTAAAAGAAGACTGACTCTTCTTACTGTCTATGTTTTGAACCATTCCTGTGACACTAGTTATAGATTCCGATGCATCACTCCAGGTTTACTGTATCCCTTGGACCTTCTTATTGACGATGAAACACAGAAATTGCATCGGAATTTAATACAAAATTCACAATGGGGACTTAAGTACAAGAAGACTGACTCTTCTTACTGACTATTTTTTGAACCATTCCTATGACACTAGTTATAGATTCCGGTGCTTCACTTCAGGTTTACTGGATCCCTTGGACCTACTTATTGACCATTCCTGTGACACTTGTCGTAGATTCCGATGCTTCACTTCAGGTTTACTGTATCCCTGGGACCTTCTTATTGACGATGAAACACAGAAATTGTATCGGAAGTAAATACTAAAGGCACAATACCGACTTAAGTACAAGAAGACTGACTCTTCTTACTGACTATGTTTTGAACCATTCCTGTGACACTAGGCATAGATTCCGATGCTTCACTTCAGGTTCACTGTTACCCTCTGACCGTCTTATTGACGATGAAACACAGAAATTGCATCGGAATTAAATAGAAAAGGCACAATGCCGACATAAGTACTAGAAGACTGAATCTTCCAACTCTCTATGCTTTGAACCATTCCTGTGACACTAGTTATAGACCCCGATGCTTCACTTCAGGTTTAATGTATCCCTTGGACCTTCTCATTGACGATGAAACACAAAAATTGCATCGGAATTAAATACAAAATGCAAAATGCCGACTGAAGTACACGAAGACTGACTCTTCTTACTGTCTATGATTTAAAACATTCCTGTGACACTAGTTACAGATTCAGATGCTTCACTCCAGGTTTACATTATCCCTTGGACCTTCTTATTAAACGATGAAACACAGAAATTGCATCGGAATTAAATACAAAAGGCACAATGCCAACTTAAGGACAAGAAGACTGACTCTTCTTACTGTCTATGATTTGAACCATTCCTGTGACACTAGTCATAGATTCCGATGCTTCACTCCAGAGTTACTTTATCCCTTGGACATTCTTATTGACGATGAAACACAGAAATTGCATCGGAATTAAATACAAAAGGCACAATGCCGTCTTATGGACAAGAGGACTGACTCTTCTTACTGACTTAGTTTTGAACCATTCCTGTGACACTAGCTGTAGATTCCGATGCTTCACTACAGGTTTATTGTATCCCTTTGACCTTCTTATTGACGATGAAACACAGAAATTGCATCGGAATTAAATACTAAAGGCACAATGCCGAATTAAGTACAAGAAGACTGACTCTTCTTACTGTGTATGTTTTGAACCATTACTCTGACACTAGTTACAGATTCCGATGCTTCACTCCAGGTTTACTGTATCCCTTGGACCTTCTTATTGACGATGAAACACAGAAATTGCATCGGAATTATATACAAAAGGCACAATGCCGACTTAAGGACAAGAAGACTGACTCTTCTTACTGACTATGTTTTGAACCATTCCTGTGACACTAGCTATAGATTCTGATGCTTCACTTCAGGTTTACTGTATCCCTCGGACCTTCTTATTGACGATGAAACACAGAAAATGCATCGGAATTAAATACAAAAGGCACAATGCTGACTTATGTCCATGAAGACCGACTCTTCCTACTGACTATGTTTTGAACCAATCCTGTGACACCCGTTATAGATTCCGATGCTTCACTTGAGGTTTACTGTGTCCCTTGGACCTTCTTATTGACGATGAAACACAGAAATTGCATCGGAATTAAATACAAAAGGCACAATGCCGAATTAAGTACAAGAAGACTGACTCTTCTTACTGTCTATGTTTTGAACCATTCCTGTGACACTAGTTATAGATTCCAATGCTTCACTCCTGGTTTACTGTATCCATTGGACCCTCTTATTGACGATGAAACACACAAAATGCATCGGAATTAAATACAAAAGGCACAATGCCGACTTAAGTACATGAAGACCGAATCTTCCTACTGACTATGTTTTGAACCATTCATGTGACACTAGTTATAGATTCCGAAGCTTAACTCCAGGTTTACTGTATCCCTTGGAAATTCTTATTGACGATGAAACACAAAAATTGCATCGGAATTAAATACAAAAGGCAAAATGACGACTGAAGTACACGAAGACTGACTCTTCTTACTGACTATGTTTTGAACCATTCCTGTGACACTTGTTACAGATTCCGATGCTTCACTCCAGGTTTACAGTATCCCTTGGAACCTCTTATTGACGATGAAACACAGAAATTGCATCGGAATTAAATACAAGAGGCACAATGTCGACTTAAGGCCAAGAAGACTGACTCTTCTTACTGTCTATGTTTTGAACCATTCCTGTGACACTAGTTATAGATTCCGATGCTTCACTTCAGGTTTATCGTTTACCTTGGACCTTCTTATTGACGATGAAACACAGAAATTGCATCGGAATTATATACAAAAGGCACAGTGCCGACTTAAATACAAGAAGACTGACTTCTTACTGACTATTTTTTGAACCATTCCTGTGACACTTGTTATAGATTCCGATGCTTCACTTCAGGTTTACTGTATACCTTGGACCTTCTTATTGATGATGAAACACAGAAATTGCATCGGAATTAAATAGAAAAGGCACAATAAAGACGTAAGTTCAAGAAGACTGACTCTTCTTACTGACTATGTTTTGAACCATTCCTGTGACACTAGTTATAGATTCCAATTCTTCACCTCAGGTTTAGTGTATCCCTCGGACCTTCTTATTGACGATGAAACACAGAAATTGCATCGGAATTAAATAGAAAAGGCACAATACCGACCTAAGAACAAGAAGACTGACTCTTCCTACTGTCTATGTTTTGAACCATTCCTGTGACACTAGTTATAGATTCCGATGCTTCACTTCAGGTTTACTGTATCCCTTGGACCTTCTTATTGACGATGAAACACACAAATTGCATCGGAATTAAATACAAAGTCACAATGGCGACATAAGTACATGAAGACTGACTCATCTTACTGTCTATGATTTGAACCATTCCTGTGACACTAGTTATAGATGCCGATATTCACTTCAGGTTTACTGTATCCCTTGGACCTTCTTATTGGCGTTGAAACACAGAAATTGCATCGAAATTAAATACATTAGGCACAATGCCGACTTAAGTACAAGAAGACTGGCTCATCCCACTGTCTATGTTTCGAACCATTCCTTTGACACTAGTTATAGATTCCGATGCTTCACTCCAGGTTTACTGTATCCCTTGGACCTTCATATTGACGATGAAACACAGAATTTGCATCGGAATTAAATACGAAAGGCACAATGCCCAATTAAGTTCAAGATGACTGACTCTTCTTACTGACTATGTTTTGAACCATTTCTGTGACACTAGTTATAGATTCCGATACTTCACTTCAGGTTTACTGAATCCCTCTGATCTTCTTATTGACGATAATACATAGAAATTGCATCGGTATTAAATAGAAAAGGCACAATGCCGACTTAAGTACAAGAAGACTGACCCTTCTTACTGTCTATGTTTTGAACCAATCCTGTGACACTAGTTGTAGATTCCGATGCTTCACTTCAGGTTTACTGTATTCTTTGGACCGTCTTATTGACGATGAAACAAAGATATTGCATCGGAATTCAATACAAAAGGCACAATGCTGACTTAAGTACTAGAAGACTGACTCTTCCTACTGTCTATGTTTTGAACCAATCCTGAGACACTAGTTATAGATTCCGATGCTTCACTTCAGGTTTACTGTATCCCTTGGAGCGTCTTATTGACGATGAAACAAAGATATTGCATCGGAATTCAATACAAAAGGCACAATGCCGACTTAACTACAGGAAAACTGACTCTTCTTACTGACTATGCTTTGAACCATTCCTGTGACACAGGTTATAGATTCCGATGCTTCACTTCAGGTTTACTGTATCCCTCTGACCGGTTTATTGACGATGAAACACAGAAATTGCATCGGAACTAAATACGAAAGGCACAATGCCAACTTAAGTACAAGAAGACTGACTTTTCTTACTGACTATGGTTTGAACCATTTCTGTGACACTAGCTATGGATTCCGATGCTTCACTTCAGGTTTACTGTATCCCTCTGACCATCTTATTGACGATGAAACACAGAAATAACCTGGGAATTAAATGGAAAAGGCACAATGCCGACTTAAGTACATGAAGACTGATTCTTCTTACTGTCTATGTTTTGAACCATTCCTGTGACACTAGTTGTAGAATCCGATGCTTCACTTCAGGTTAACTGTATCCTTTGGACCTTCTTATTGACGATGAAACACAGACATTGCATCGGAATTAAATACAAAAGACACAATGCCGACTTAAGTACAAGAAGACTGACCCTTCCAACTGTCTATGATTTGAACCATTCCAGTGACACTAGTTATGGATTCCGATCGTTCATTTCAGGTTTACTGTATCCCTGGGACCTTCTTATTGACGATGAAACACAGAAATTGCATCGGAATTAAATACAAAAGGCACAATGCCGACTTAAGTACAATAAGACTGACTCTTCTTACAGTCTGAGTTTTGAACCATTCCATTGACACTAGTTATAGATTCCGATGCTTCACTCCAGGTTTACTGTATCCCTTGGACCTTGTTATTGACGATGAAACACAGAAATTGCATCAGAATTAAACACAAAAGCACAATGCCGACTTAAGTACTAGAAGACTGACTCTTCCTACTGTCTATGTTTTTAACCATTCCTGTGACACTAGTTATACATTCTGATGCTTCACTTCAGGTTTACTGTATCACAGGAATGGTTCAAAACATAGTCAGTAAGAAGAGTCAGTCTTCTTGTACTTAAGTCGCCATTGTGCCATTTCTATTTAATTCCGATGCAATTTCTGTGTTTCATCGTCAATAACAAGGTCCAAGGGATACAGTAAACCTGGAGTGAAGCATCGGAATCTATAACTAGTGTCAATGGAATGGTTCAAAACACAGACTGTAAGAAGAGTCAGTCTTATTGTACTTAAGTCGGCATTGTGCCTTTTGTATTTAATTCCGATGCAATTTCTGTGTTTCATCGTCAATAAGAAGGTCAGAGGGGTCCAGTAAACCTAAAGTGAACCATCGCAATCTATAACTAGTGTCACAGGAATTTTTCAAAACATAGACAGTAGGAAGAGTCAGTCTTCTTGTACTTAAGTCGGCATTGTGCCTTTTGTATTTAATTCCGATGCAATTTCTGTGTTTCATCGTCAATAGGAGGGTCCATGGGATACAGTAAACTTGGAGTAAAGCATCGGAATCTATAACGAGTGTGACAGGAATGGTTCAAATCATAGACAGTAAGATGAGTCAGTCTTCTTGTACATAAGTCGACATTGTGCCTTTTCTATTTAATTTTGATGTAATTTCTGTGTATCATCGTCAATAAGAAGGTCAGAGGGACACAATAAACCTGAAGTGAAGCATCGGAATCTGTAACTAGTGTCACAGGAATGGTTCAAAACAAAGTCAGTAAGGAGAGTCAGTCTTCTTGTCCTTAAGTTGGCATTGTGCCTTCTGTATTTAATTCCGATGCAATTTCTGTGTTTCATCGTCAATAAGAGGGTCCAAGGGATACAGTAAACTTGGAGTAAAGCATCGGAATCTATAACTAGTGTCACAGGAATGGTTCAAAACATAGAACGTAAGAAGAGTCAGTCTTCTTGTACTTAAGTCGGCATTGTGCCTATTGTATTTAATTCCGATGCAATTTCTGTGTTTCATCATCAATAAGAAGGTCCAAGGGATACAGTAAACCTGAAGTGAAGCATCAGAATCTATTACTAGTGTCACAGGAATGGTTCATAACATAGACAGTAAGAAAAGTCAGTCGTCTTGTACTTAAGACGGCGCTGTGATTTTTGTATATAATTCCGATGCAATTTCTGTGCTTCACCGTCAATAAGAAGGTCCAAGGGATACATTAAATCTGGAGTGAAGCATCGGAATCTATAACTAGTGTCACAGGAATGGTTCGAAACAAGACAGTAAGAAGAGTCAGTCTTCTTGTACTTAAGTCGGCATTGTGCCTATTGTATTTAATTCCGATGCAATTTCTGTGCTTCATCGTCAATAAGAAGGTCCAAGGGATACAGTAAACCTCAAGTGAAGCATCGGAATCTATAACTAGTGTCACAGGAATGGTTCAAATTATAGTCAGTAGGAGGAGTCGGTCTTCATATACTTAAGTCGGCATTGTGCCTTTTGTATTAAATTCCGATGCAATTTCTGTGTTTCATCGTCAATAAGAAGGTCCAAGGGATACAGTAAACCTTGAGTGAAGAATCGGAATCTATAACTAGTGTGACAGGAATGGCTCAAATCATAGACAGTAAGATGAGTCAGTCTTCTTGTACTTAAGTCGACATTGTGCCTTTTCTATTTAATTTTGGTGCAATTTCTGTGTTTCATCGTCAATAAGAAGGTCAGAGGGACACAATAAACCTGAAGTGAAGCATCGGAATCTATAACTAGCGTCACAGGAATGGTTCAAAGCAAAGTCAGTAAGGAGAGTGAGTCTTCTTGTCCTTAAGTCGGCATTGTGCCTTCTGTATTTAATTCCGATGCAATTTCTGTGTTTCATCGTCAATACGAGGGTCCAAGGGATACAGTAAACCTGAAGTAAAGCATCGTAATCTATAACTAGTGACACAGGAATGGTTCAAAACATAGGCTGTAGGAAGAGTCAGTCTTCTTGTACTTAAGTCGTCACTGTGCCTTTTGTATTTAATTCCGATGCAATTTCTGTGTTTCATCGTCAATATGGCGGTCCAAGGGATACAGTAAACCTGAAGTGAAGCATCGGATTCTATTACTACTGTCACAGGAATGGTTCAAAACAAAGTCAGTAAGAAGAGTCAGTCTTCTTATCCTTAAGTCGGCATTGTACCTTTTGTATTTAATTCCGATGCAATTTCTTTGTTTCATTGTCAATAGGAAGGTCCATGGGATACAGTAAACCTCAAGTGAAGCATCGGAATCAATAACTAGTGTCACAGGAATGGTTCAAAATATAGTCAGTAGGAAGAATCGGTCTTCATATACTTAAGTCGGCATTGTGCCTTTTGTATTAAATTCCGATGCATTTTCTGTGTTTCATCGTCAACAAGCAGGTCCAAGGGATACAGTAAACCTGGAGTGAAGCATCGGAATCCATAACTAGTGTGACAGGAATGGTTCAAATCATAGACAGTAAGATGAGTCAGTCTTCTTGTACTTAAGTCGGCATTGTGCCTTTTCTATTTATTTCCGATGCAATTTCTGTGTTTCATCGTCAATAAGAGGGTCCAAGGGATACAGTAAACTTGGAGTAAAGCATCGGAATCTATAACTAGTGTCACAGGAATGCTTCAAAACATAGAACGTAAGAAGAGTCAGTCTTCTTGCACTTAAGTCGGCATTGTGCCTATTGTATTTAATTCCGATGCAATTTCTGTGCTTCACCGTCAATAAGAAGGTCCAAGGGATACAGTAAACCGCAAGTGAAGCATCGGAATCTATAACTAGTGTCACAGGAATGGTTAAAAATATAGTCAGTAGGAAGAGTCGGTCTTCATATACTTAAGTCGGCATTGTGCCTTTTGTATTAAATTCCGATGCATTTTCTGTGTTTCATCGTCAATAAGAAGGTCTAAGGGATACAGTAAACCTGGAGTGAAGCATCGGAATCTATAACTAGTGTGACAGGAATGGTTCAAATCATAGATAGTAAGATGAGTCAGTCTTCTTGTACTTAAGTCGACATTGTGCCTTTTCTATTTAATTCCGATGCAATTTCTGTGTTTCATCGACAATAAGAAGGTCAGAGGGACACAATAAACCTGAAGTGAAGCCTCGGAATCTATAACTAGTGTCACAGGAATGGTTCAAAACAAAGTCAGTAAGGAGAATCAGTCTTCTTGTCCTTAAGTCGGCATTGTGCCTTCTGTATTTAATTCCGATGCAATTTCTGTGTTTCATCGTCAATAAGAGGGTCCAAGGGATACAGTGAACTTGGAGTAAAGCATCGGAATCTATAACTAGTGTCACAGGAATGGTTCAAAACATAGAACGTAAGAAGAGTCAGTCTTCTTGTACTTAAGTCGGCATTGTGCCTATTGTATTTAATTCCGATGCAATTTCTGTCTTTTATCGTCAATAAGAAGGTCCAAGGGATACAGTAAACCTGGAGTGAAGCATCGGAATCTATAATTAGTGTCAATGGAATGGTTCAAAACATAGACAGTAAGAAGAGTCAGTCTTCTCGTACTTAATTCTGCATTGTGCCGTTTGTATTTAATTCCGATGCAATTTCTGTGTTTCTTCGTCAATAAGAAGGTCCAAGGGATACAGTAAACCTGGAGTGAAGCATCGGAATCTATAACTAGTATCACAGGGATGGTTCAAAACATAGACAGTAAGAAGAGTCAGTCTTCTTGTACTTGAGTCGACATTGTGCCTTTTGTATTTAATTCCGATTCAATTTCTGTGTTTCATCGTCAGTAAGAAGGTCAGAGGGATACAGTAATCCTGAAGTGAAGCATCGTAATCTATAACAAGTGTCACAGGAATGGTTCAAAACATAGTCTGTAAGAATAGTAAGTCTTCTTGTATTAAAGTCATCATTGTGCATTTTCTATTTAAATCTGATACAATTTCTGTGTTTCATCGTCAATAAGAAGGTCCAAGGGATACAGTAAACCTGGAGTGAAGCATCGGAATCTATAACTAGTATCACAGGCATGGTTCAAAGCATAGACAGTAAGAAGTGTCAGTCTTCTTGTACTTAAGTCGACATTGCGCCTTTTGTATTTATTTCCGATTCAATTTCTGTGTTTCATCGTCAATACGAAGGCCAGAGGGATACAGTAAACCTGGAGTGAAGCATCGGAGTCTATAACTAGTGTCACAGGACTGGTTCAAAAATAGACAGTAAGAAGAATCAGTTTTCTTGTACTTAATTGGGCATTGTGCATTTTGTATTTAATTCCGATTCAATTTCTGTGTTTCATCGTCAGTAAGAAGGTCAGAGGGATACAGTAATCCTGAGGTGAAGCATCGGAATCCATAACTAGTGTCACAGGAATGGTTCAAATCATAGTCAGTAAGAAGAGTCAGTCTTCGTGTACTTAAGTCGGCATTGGGCGTTTCGTATTTAATTCCGATGCAATTTCTGTGTTTCATTGTCAATAAGAAGGTCCAAGGGATACAGTAAACCTGGAGTGAAGCATCGTCATCTTTAACTAGTGTCACAGGGACGGTTCAAAACATAAACAGTAAGATGAGTCAGTATTCTTGTACTTAAGTCGGCGTTGTGCTTTTTGTATTTATTTCCGATGCAATTTCTGTGTTTCATCGGCACTAAGAAGGTCAGAGGGATACAGTAATCCTGAAGTTAAGCATCGGGATCCATAACTAGTGTCACAGGAATGGTTCAAAGCATAGTCAGTAAGAAGAGTCAGTCTTCTTGTGGTTACGTCGGCATCGTGCCTTTTGTATTAAATTCCGATGCAATTTCTGTGCTTCATCGTCAATAAGAAGGTCCAAGGGATACAGTAAACCTGAAGTGAAGCATCGGAATCTATAACTAGTTTCACAGGAATGGTTCAAAGCATAGTCAGTAAGAAGAGTCTGTCTTCTTGTCCTTAAGCCGGCATTGTGCCTTTTGTATTTAATTCCGATGCAATTTCTGTGATTCATCGTCACTAAGAAGGCACAAGGGATACAGTAAACCTGATGTGAAGCATCGGACTCTATAACTAGTGTCGCAGAAATGGTTCAAAACATAGACAGTATAAGAGTCAGTCTTCTTGTACTTAATTCGGCATTGTGCCTTTTGTATTTAATTCCGATGCAATTTCTGTGTTTCATCGTCAGTAAGAAGGTCAGGGGGATACAGTAAACCTGAAGTGAAGCATTGCAATCTATAACTAGTGTCACAGGAATGGTTCAAATCATAGTCAGTAAGAAGAGACAGTCTTCTTGTCCTTAAGCCGGCATTGTGCCTTTTGTATTTATTTCCGATGCAATTTCTGTGTTTCATCGTCAATAAGAAGGTCCAAGGGATACAGTAAACCTGAAGTGAGGCATCAGAATTTATTACTAGTGTCACAGGAATGGTTCATAACATAGACAGTAAGAAAAGTCAGTCGTCTTGTACTTAAGACGGCATTGTGCCTATTGTATTTAATTCCGATGCAATTTCTGTGCTTCATCGTCAATAAGAAGGTCCAAGGGATACAGTAAACCTGGAGTGAAGCATCGGAATCTGTAATTAGTGTCAATGGAATGGTTCAAAACATAGACAGTAAGAAGAGTCAGTCTTCTTGTACTTAATTCTGCATTGTGCCGTTTGTATTTAATTCCGATGCAATTTCTGTGTTTCTTCGTCAATAAGAAGGTCCAAGGGATACAGTAAACCTGAAGTGAAGCATCGGAATTTATAACTAGTGTCACAGGAACGGTTCAAAACATGGTAAGAAGAGTCAGTCTTCTTGTACTTAAGTCGGCATTGTGCCTTTTGTATTTAATTCCGACGCAATTTCTGTGTTTCATCGTCAATAAGAAGGACCAAGGGATTCAGTAAACCTGGAGTGAAGCATCGGAATCTATAACTAGTATCACAGGGATGGTTCAAAACATAGACAGTAAGAAGAGTCAGTCTTCTTGTACTTAAGTCGACATTGTGCCTTTTGTATTTAATTCCGATTCAATTTCTGTGTTTCATCGTCAATAAGAAAGTCAGAGGGATACAGTAATCCTGAAGTGAAGCATCGTAATCTATAACAAGTGTCACAGGAATGGTTTAAAACATAGTCAGTAAGAATAGTAAGTCTTCTTGTACTAAAGTCATCATTGTGCATTTTCTATTTAAATCTGATGCAATTTCTGTTTCATCGTCAATAAGAAGGTCCAAGGGATACAGTAAAACTGGAGTGAAGCATCGGAATCTATAACTAGTGTCACAGGAATGGTTCAAATCATAGACAGTAAGAAGGGTCAGACTCCTTTTACTTAAGTCGGCATTGTGCCATTTGTATTTAATTCCGATGCAGTTTCTGTGTTTCATCGTCAATAAGAAGGCCCAAGGGATACAGTAAACCTGGAGTGAAGCATCGGAGTCTATAACTAGTGTCACAGGACTGGTTCAAAAATAGACAGTAAGAAGAATCAGTCTTCTTGTACTTAATTCGGCATTGTGTATTTTGTATTTAATTCCGATTCAATTTCTGTGTTTCATCGTCAATAAGAAGGTCAGAGGGATACTGTAATTCTGAAGTGAAGCATCGGAATCCATAACTAGTGTCACAAGAATGGTTCAAATCATAGTCAGTAAGAAGAGTCAGTCTTCGTGTACTTAAGTCGGCATTGGGCCTTTTGTATTTAATTCCGATGCAATTTCTGTGTTTAATTGTCAATAAGAAGGTCCAAGGGATACAGTAAACCTGGAGTGAAACATCGTAATCTTTAACTAGTGTCACAGGGACGGTTCAAAACATAAACAGTAAGATGAGTCAGTATTCTTGTACTTAAGTCGGCGTTGTGCTTTTTGTATTTATTTCCGATGCAATTTCTGTGTTTCGTCATCACTAAGAAGGTCAGAGGGATACAGTAATCCTGAAGTTAAGCATCGGGATCCATAACTAGTGTCACAGGAATGGTTCAAAGCATAGTCAGTAAGAAGAGTCAGTCTTCTTGTAGTTACGTCGGCATCGTGCCTTTTGTATTAAATTCCGATGCAATTTCTGTGTTTCGTCGTCAATAAGAAGGTCCAAGGGATACAGTAAACCTCAAGTGAAGCATCGGAAACTATAACTAGTGTCACAGGAACGGTTCAAAATATAGACAGTGGGAAAAGTCAGTCTTCTTATACTTAAGCCGGCATTGTGCCTTTTCTATTTAATTCCGATGCAATTTCTGTGTTTCATCGTCAATAAGAAGGTCCAAGGGAGACAGTAAACGTGAAGTGAAGCATCAGAATATATTACTAGTGTCACAGGAATGGTTCATAACATAGACAGTAAGAATAGTCAGTCGTCTTGTACTTAAGACGGCGTTGTGATTTTTGTATATAATTCCGATGCAATTTCTGTGCTTCATCGTCGATAAGAAGGTCCAAGGGATACAGAAAATCTGGAGTGAAGCATCGGAATCTATAACTAGTGTCACAGGAATGGTTCGAAACATAGACAGTAAGAAGAGTCAGTCTTCTTGTACTTAAGACGGCGTTGTGCCTATTGTATTTAATTCCGATGCAATTTCTGTGTTTCATCGTCAATAAGAAGGTCCAAGGGATACAGTAAACCAGAAGTGAAGCATCGGAATCTATAACTAGTGTCACAGGAAAGGTTCAAACATTGCCAGTAGGAAGAGTTGGTCTTCATGTACTTATGTCGGCATTGTGCCTTTTGTATTTAATTCCGATGCAATTTCTGTGTTTCATCGTCAATAAGAAGGTCCAAGGGAGACAGTAAACCTGAAGTAAAGCATCGTAATCTATAACTAGTGACACAGGAATGGTTCAAAACATAGGCTGTTGGAAGAGTCAGTCTTCTTGTACTTAAGTCGTCACTGTGCCTTTTGTATTTAATTCCGATGCAATTTCTGTGTTTAATCGTCAATATGGCGGTCCAAGGGATACAGTAAACCTGCAGTGAAGCATCGGATTCTATTACTACTGTCACAGGAATGGTTCAAAACAAAGTCAGTAAGAAGAGTCAGTCTTCTTATCCTTAAGTCGGCATTGTACCTTTTGTATTTAATTCCGATGCAATTTCTGTGTTTCATTGTCAATAGGAAGGTCCATGGGATACAGTAAACCTCAAGTGAAGCATCGGAATCAATAACTAGTGTCACAGGAATGGTTCAAAATATAGTCAGTAGGAAGAATCGGTCTTCATATACTTAAGTCGGCATTGTGCCTTTTGTATTAAATTCCGATGCATTTTCTGTGTTTCATCGTCAACAAGCAGGTCCAAGGGATACAGTAAACCTGGAGTGAAGCATCGGAATCTATAACTAGTGTGACAGGAATGGTTCAAATCATAGACAGTAAGATGAGTCAGTCTTCTTGTACTTAAGTCGGCATTGTGCCTTTTCTATTTATTTCCGATGCAATTTCTATGTTTCATCGTCAATAAGAGGGTCCAAGGGATACAGTAAACTTGGAGTAAAGCATCGGAATCTATAACTAGTGTCACAGGAATGCTTCAAAACATAGAACGTAAGAAGAGTCAGTCTTCTTGTACTTAAGTCGGCATTGTGCCTATTGTATTTAATTCCGATGCAATTTCTGTGCTTCACCGTCAATAAGAAGGTCCAAGGGATACAGTAAACCGCAAGTGAAGCATCGGAATCTATAACTAGTGTCACAGGAATGGTTAAAAGTATAGTCAGTAGGAAGAGTCGGTCTTCATATACTTAAGTCGGCATTGTGCCTTTTGTATTAAATTCCGATGCATTTTCTGTGTTTCATCGTCAATAAGAAGGTCCAAGGGATACAGTAAACCTGGAGTGAAGCATCGGAATCTATAACTAGTGTGACAGGAATGGTTCAAATCATAGATAGTAAGATGAGTCAGTCTTCTTGTACTTAAGTCGACATTGTGCCTTTTCTATTTAATTCCGATGCAATTTCTGTGTTTCATCGACAATAAGAAGGTCAGAGGGACACAATAAACCTGAAGTGAAGCCTCGGAATCTATAACTAGTGTCACAGGAATGGTTCAAAACAAAGTCAGTAAGGAGAATCAGTCTTCTTGTCCTTAAGTCGGCATTGTGAATTCTGTATTTAATTCCGATGCAATTTCTGTGTTTCATCGTCAATAAGAGGGTCCAAGGGATACAGTGAACTTGGAGTAAAGCATCGGAATCTATAACTAGTGTCACAGGAATGGTTCAAAACATAGAACGTAAGAAGAGTCAGTCTTCTTGTACTTAAGTCGGCATTGTGCCTATTGTATTTAATTCCGATGCAATTTCTGTCTTTTATCGTCAATAAGAAGGTCCAAGGGATACAGTAAACCTGGAGTGAAGCATCGGAATCTATAATTAGTGTCAATGGAATGGTTCAAAACATAGACAGTAAGAAGAGTCAGTCTTCTCGTACTTAATTCTGCATTGTGCCGTTTGTATTTAATTCCGATGCAATTTCTGTGTTTCTTTGTCAGTAAGAAGGTCAGAGGGATACAGTAATCCTGAGGTGAAGCATCGGAATCCATAACTAGTGTCACAGGAATGGTTCAAAACATAGTCTGTAAGAATAGTAAGTCTTCTTGTATTAAAGTCATCATTGTGCATTTTCTATTTAAATCTGATACAATTTCTGTGTTTCATCGTCAATAAGAAGGTCCAAGGGATACAGTAAACCTGGAGTGAAGCATCGGAATCTATAACTAGTATCACAGGCATGGTTCAAAGCATAGACAGTAAGAAGTGTCAGTCTTCTTGTACTTAAGTCGACATTGCGCCTTTTGTATTTATTTCCGATTCAATTTCTGTGTTTCATCGTCAATACGAAGGCCAGAGGGATACAGTAAACCTGGAGTGAAGCATCGGAGTCTATAACTAGTGTCACAGGACTGGTTCAAAAATAGACAGTAAGAAGAATCAGTTTTCTTGTACTTAATTGGGCATTGTGCATTTTGTATTTAATTCCGATTCAATTTCTGTGTTTCATCGTCAGTAAGAAGGTCAGAGGGATACAGTAATCCTGAGGTGAAGCATCGGAATCCATAACTAGTGTCACAGGAATGGTTCAAATCATAGTCAGTAAGAAGAGTCAGTCTTCGTGTACTTAAGTCGGCATTGGGCGTTTTGTATTTAATTCCGATGCAATTTCTGTGTTTCATTGTCAATAAGAAGGTCCAAGGGATACAGTAAACCTGGAGTGAAGCATCGTAATCTTTAACTAGTGTCACAGGGACGGTTCAAAACATAAACAGTAAGATGATTAAGTATTCTTGTACTTAAGTCGGCGTTGTGCTTTTTGTATTTATTTCCGATGCAATTTCTGTGTTTCATCGTCACTAAGAAGGTCAGAGGGATACAGTAATCCTGAAGTTAAGCATCGGGATCCATAACTAGTGTCACAGGAATGGTTCAAAGCATAGTCAGTAAGAAGAGTCAGTCTTCTTGTAGTTACGTCGGCATCGTGCCTTTTGTATTAAATTCCGATGCAATTTCTGTGCTTCATCGTCAATAAGAAGGTCCAAGGGATACAGTAAACCTGAAGTGAAGCATCGGAATCTATAACTAGTTTCACAGGAATGGTTCAAAGCATAGTCAGTAAGAAGAGTCTGTCTTCTTGTCCTTAAGTCGGCATTGTGCCTTTTGTATTTAATTCCGATGCAATTTCTGTGATTCATCGTCACTAAGAAGGCACAAGGGATACAGTAAACCTGATGTGAAGCATCGGACTCTATAACTAGTGTCGCAGAAATGGTTCAAAACATAGACAGTATAAGAGTCAGTCTTCTTGTACTTAATTCGGCATTGTGCCTTTTGTATTTAATTCCGATGCAATTTCTGTGTTTCATCGTCAGTAAGAAGGTCAGGGGGATACAGTAAACCTGAAGTGAAGCATTGCAATCTATAACTAGTGTCACAGGAATGGTTCAAATCATAGTCAGTAAGAAGAGACAGTCTTCTTGTACTTAAGTCGGCATTGAGCCTTTTGTATTTAATTCCGATGCAATTTCTGTGTTTCTACGTCAATAAGAAGGTCCGAGGGATGCAGTAAACCTGAAATGACGCATCGGAATCTATAACTAGTGTCACAGGAATGGTTCAAAACATAGACAGTAAGAAGGGTAAGTCTTCTTGTACTTCAGACGGCATTGTGCCTTTTGTATTTATTTCCGATGCAATTTCTGTGTTTCATCGTCAATAAGAAGGTCCAATTGATACAGTAAACCTGAAGTGATGCATCAGAATTTATTACTAGTGTCACAGGAATGGTTCATAACATAGACAGTAAGAAAAGTCAGTCGTCTTGTACTGAAGACGGCATTGTGCCTATTGTATTTAATTCCGATGCAATTTCTGTGCTTCATCGTCAATAAGAAGGTCCAAGGGATACAGTAAACCTGGAGTGAAGCATCGGAATCTGTAATTAGTGTCAATGGAATGGTTCAAAACATAGACAGTAAGAAGAGTCAGTGTTCTTGTACTTAATTCTGCATTGTGCCGTTTGTATTTAATTCCGATGCAATTTCTGTGTTTCTTCGTCAATAAGAAGGTCCAAGGGATACAGTAAACCTGAAGTGAAGCATCGGAATTTATAACTAGTGTCACAGGAACGGTTCAGAACATGGTAAGAAGAGTCAGTCTTCTTGTACTTAAGTCGGCATTGTGCCTTTTGTATTTAGTTCCGACGCAATTTCTGTGTTTCATCGTCAATAAGAAGGACCAAGGGATTCAGTAAACCTGGAGTGAAGCATCGGAATCTATAACTAGTATCACAGGGATTGTTCAAAACATAGACAGTAAGAAGAGTCAGTCTTCTTGTACTTAAGTCGACATTGTGCCTTTTGTATTTAATTCCGATTCAATTTCTGTGTTTCATCGTCAATAAGAAAGTCAGAGGGATACAGTAATCCTGAAGTGAAGCATCGTAATCTATAACAAGTGTCACAGGAATGGTTCAAAACATAGTCAGTAAGAATAGTAAGTCTTCTTGTACTAAAGTCATCATTGTGCATTTTCTATTTAAATCTGATGCAATTTCTGTTTCATCGTCAATAAGAAGGTCCAAGGGATACAGTAAACCTGGAGTGAAGCATCGGAATCTATAACTAGTGTCACAGGAATGGTTCAAATCATAGACAGTAAGAAGTGTCAGACTCCTTTTACTTAAGTCGGCATTGTGCCATTTGTATTTAATTCCGATGCAGTTTCTGTGTTTCATCGTCAATAAGAAGGCCCAAGGGATACAGTAAACCTGGAGTGAAGCATCGGAGTCTATAACTAGTGTCACAGGACTGGTTCAAAAATAGACAGTAAGAAGAATCAGTCTTCTTGTACTTAATTCGGCATTGTGTATTTTGTATTTAATTCCGATTCAATTTCTGTGTTTCATCGTCAATAAGAAGGTCAGAGGGATACTGTAATTCTGAAGTGAAGCATCGGAATCCATAACTAGTGTCACAAGAATGGTTCAAATCATAGTCAGTAAGAAGAGTCAGTCTTCGTGTACTTAAGTCGGCATTGGGCCTTTTGTATTTAATTCCGATGCAATTTCTGTGTTTAATTGTCAATAAGAAGGTCCAAGGGATACAGTAAACCTGGAGTGAAACATCGTAATCTTTAACTAGTGTCACAGGGACGGTTCAAAACATAAACAGTAAGATGAGTCAGTATTCTTGTACTTAAGTCGGCGTTGTGCTTTTTGTATTTATTTCCGATGCAATTTCTGTGTTTCGTCATCACTAAGAAGGTCAGAGGGATACAGTAATCCTGAAGTTAAGCATCGGGATCCATAACTAGTGTCACAGGAATGGTTCAAAGCATAGTCAGTAAGAAGAGTCAGTCTTCTTGTAGTTACGTCGGCATCGTGCCTTTTGTATTAAATTCCGATGAAATTTCTGTGTTTCGTCGTCAATAAGAAGGTCCAAGGGATACAGTAAACCTGAAGTGAAGCATCGGACTCTATAACTAGTGTCACAGAAATGGTTCAAAACAGAGACAGTATAAGAGTCAGTCTTCTTGTACTTATGTCGGCATTGTGCCTTTTGTATTTAATTCCGATGCAATTTCTGTGTTTCATCGTCAATACGAAGGTCAGGGGGATACAGTAAACCTGAAGTGAAGCATTGCAATCTATAACTAGTGTCTCAGGAATGCTTCAAAACATAGAACGTAAGAAGAGTCAGTCTTCTTGTACTTAAGTCGGCATTGTGCCTATTGTATTTAATTCCGATGCAATTTCTGTGCTTCATCGTCAATAAGAAGGTCAGAGGGATACAGTAAACCTGAAGTGAAGCATCCGAATCTATACTAGGGTCACAGGAGTGGTTCAAAATATAGACAGTAAGAAGAGTCAGTCTTCTTCCATTTAAGTTGGCATTGTGCCTTTTCTATTTAATTCCGATGCAATTTCTGTGTTTCATCGTCAATAAGAGGGTCCAAGGGATACAGTAAACTTGGAGTAAAGCATCGGAATCTATAACTAGTGTCACAGGAATGCTTCAAAACATAGAACGTAAGAAGAGTCAGTCTTCTTGTACTTAAGTCGGCATTGTGCCTATTGTATTTAATTCCGATGCAATTTCTGTGCTTCATCGTCAATAAGAAGGTCCAAGGGATACAGTAAACCTCAAGTGAAGCATCGGAATCTATAACTAGTGTGACAGGAATGGTTCAAATCATAGACAGTATGATGAGTGAGTCTTCTTGTACTTAAGTCGACATTGTGCCTTTTCTATTTAATTCCGATGCAATTTCTGTGTTTCATCGTCAATAAGAAGGTCAGAGGGACGCAATAAACCTGAAGTGAAGCATCGGAATCTATAACTAGTGTCACAGGAATGGTTCAAAACAAAGTCAGTAAGTAGCGTCAGTCTTCTTGTCCTTAAGTCGGCATTGTGCCTATTGTATTTAATTCCGATGCAATTTCTGTGTTTTATCGTCAATAAGAAGGTCCAAGGGATACAATAAACCTGGAGTGAAGCATCGGAATCTATAATTAGTGTCAATGGAATGGTTCAAAACATAGACAGTAAGAAGAGTCAGTCTTCTTGTACTTAATTCTGCATTGTGGCGTTTGTATTTAATTCCGATGCAATTTCTGTGTTTCTTCGTCAATAAGAAGGTCCAAGGGATACAGTAAACCTGAAGTGAAGCATCGGAATTTATAACTAGTGTCACAGGAACGGTTCAAAACATGGTTAGAAGAGTCAGTCTTCTTGTACTTAAGTCGGCATTGTGCCTTTTGTATTTAATTCCGACGCAATTTCTGTGTTTCATCGTCAATAAGAAGGACCAAGGGATACAGTAAACCTGGAGTGAAGCATCGGAATCTATAACTAGTATCACAGGGATGGTTCAAAACATAGACAGTAAGAAGAGTCAGTCTTCTTGTACTTAAGTCGACATTGTGCCTTTTGTATTTAATTCCGATTCAATTTCTGTGTTTCATCGTCAATAAGAAAGTCAGAGGGATACAGTAATCCTGAAGTGAAGCATCGTAATCTATAACAAGTGTCACAGGAATGGTTCAAAACATAGTCTGTAAGAATAGTAAGTCTTCTTGTACTAAAGTCATCACTGTGCATTTTCCATTTAAATCTGATGCAATTTCTGTGTTTCATCGTCAATAAGAAGGTCCAAGGGATACAGTAAACCTCTAGTGAAGCATCATAATCTTTAACTAGTGTCACAGGGACGGTTCAAAACATAAACAGTAAGATGAGTCAGTATTCTTGTACTTAAGTCGGCGTTGTGCTTTTTGTATTTATTTCCTATGTAATTTCTGTGTTTCGTCGTCACTAAGAAGGTCAGAGGGATACAGTAATCCTGAAGTTAAGCATCGGGATCCATAACTAGTGTCACGGGAATGGTTCAAAGCATAGTCAGTAAGAAGAGTCAGTCTTCTTGTAGTTACGTCGGCATCGTGCCTTTTGTATTAAATTCCGATGCAATTTCTGTGTTTCATCGTCAATAAGAAGGTCCAAGGGATACAGTAAACCTGAAGTGAAGCATCGGACTCTATAACTAGTGTCACAGAAATGGTTCAAATCATAGACAGTATAAGAGTCAGTCTTCTTGTACTTAAGTCGGCATTGTGCCTTTTGTATTTAATTCCGATGCAATTTCTATGTTTCATCGTCAATAAGAAGGTCAGGGGGATACAGTAAACCTGAAGTGAAGCATTGCAATCTATAACTAGTGTCACAGGAATGCTTCAAAACATAGAACGTAAGAAGAGTCAGTCTTCTTGTACTTAAGTCGGCATTGTGCCTATTGTATTTAATGCCGATGCAATTTCTGTGCTTCATCGTCAATAAGAAGGTCCAAGGGATACAGTAAACCTCAAGTGAAGCATCGGAATCTATAACTAGTGTCACAGGAATGGTTCAAAGTATAGTCAGTAGGAAGAGTCGGTCTTCATATACTTAAGTCGGCATTGTGCCTTTTGTATTAAATTCCGATGCAATTTCTGTGTTTCATCGTCAATAAGAAGGTCCAAGGGATACAGTAAACCTGGAGTGAAGCATCGGAATCTATAACTAGTGTGACAGGAATGGTTCAAATCATAGACAGTAAGATGAGTGAGTCTTCTTGTACTTAAGTCGACATTGTGCCTTTACTATTTAATTCCGATGCAATTTGTGTGTTTCATCGGCAATAAGAAGGTCAGAGGGACACAATAAACCTGAAGTGAAGCATCGGAATCTATAACTAGTGTCACAGGAATGGTTCAAAATAAAGTCAGTAAGGAGAGGCAGTCTTCTTGTCCTTAAGTAGGCATTGTGCCTTCTGTATTTTATTCCGATGCAATTTCTGTAATTCATCGTCAATAAGAAGGTCCAAGGGATACAGTAAACTTGGAGTAATGCATCGGAATCTATAACTAGTGTCACAGGAATGGTTCAAAACATAGAACGTAAGAAGAGTCAGTCTTATTGTACTTAAGTCGGCATTGTGCCTATTGTATTTAATTCCGATGCAATTTCTGTGTTTTATCGTCAATAAGAAGGCCCAAGGGATACAATAAACCTGGAGTGAAGCATCATAATCTATAATTAGTGTCAATGGAATGGTTCAAAACATAGACAGTAAGAAGAGTCAGTCTTCTTGTACTTAATTCTGCATTGTGCCGTTTGTATTTAATTCCGATGCAATTTCTGTGTTTCTTCGTCAATAAGAAGCTCCAAGGGATACAGTAAACCTGAAGTGAAGCATCGAAAATTATAACTAGTGTCACAGGAACGGTTCAAAACATGGTTAGAAGAGTCAGTCTTCTTTTACTTAAGTCGGCATTCTGCCTTTTGTATTTAATTCCGACGCAATTTCTCTGTTTCATCGTCAATAAGAAGGACCAAGGGATACAGTAAACCTGGAGTGAAGCATTGGAATCTATAACTAGTATCACAGGGATGGTTCAAAACATCGACAGTAAGAAGAGTCAGTCTTCTTGTACTTAAGTCGACATTGTGCCTTTTGTATTTAATTCCGATTCAATTTCTGTGTTTCATCGTCAACAAGAAGGTCAGAGGGATACAGTAATCCTGAAGTGAAGCATCGTAATCTATAACAAGTGTCACAGGAATGGTTCAAAAGATAGTCTGTAAGAATTTTAAGTCTTCTTGTACTAAAGGCATCATTGTGCATTTTCTATTCAAATCTGATGCAATTTCTGTGTTTCATCGTCAATAAGATGGTCCAAGGGATACAGTCAACCTGGAGTGAAGCATCGGAATCTATAACTAGTGTCACAGGAATGGTTCAAATCATAGACAGTAAGAAGTGTCAGACTTCTTTTACTTAAGTCGGCATTGTGCCATTTGTATTTAATTCCGATGCAATTTCTGTGTGTCATCGTCAATAAGGAGATCCAAGGGATACAGTAAACCAGGAGTGAAGCATCGGAGTCTATAACTAGTCTCACAGGACTGGTTCAAAAATAGACAGTAAGAAGAATCAGTCTTTTTGTACTTAATTCGGCATTGTGCCTTTTGTATTTAATTCCGATTCAATTTCTGTGTTTCATCGTCAATAAGAAGGTCAGAGGGATACAGTAATCCTGAAGTGAAGCATCGGAATCCATAACTAGTGTCACAGGAATGGTTCAAATCATAGTCAGTGAGAAGAGTCAGTCTTCGTGTACTTAAGTCGGCATTGTGCCTTTTGTATTTAATTCCGATGCAATTTCTGTGTTTCATCGTCAATAAGAAGGTACAAGGGATACAGTAAACCTGGAGTGAAGCATCGTAATCTTTAACTAGTGTCACAGGGACGGTTCAAAACATAAACAATAAGATGAGTCAGTATTCTTGTACTTAAGTCGGCGTTGTGCTTTTTGTATTTATTTCCGATGCTATTTCTGTGTTTCAACGTCACTAAGAAGGTCAGAGGGATACAGTAATCCTGAAGTTAAGCATCGGGATCCATAACTAGTGTCACAGGATGGTTCAAAGCATAGTCAGTAAGAAGAGTCAGTCTTCTTGTAGTTACGTCGGCATCGTGCCTTTTGTATTAAATTCCGATGCAATATCTGTGTTTCATCGACAATAAGAAGGTCCAAGGGATACAGTAAACCAGAAGTGAAGCATCGGAATCTATAACTAGTTTCACAGGAATGGTTCAAAGCATAGTCAGTAAGAAGAGTCAGTCTACTTGTCCTTAAGTCGGCATTGTGCCTTCTGTATTTAATTCCGATGCAATTTCTGTGATTCATCGTCACTAAGAAGGCACAAGGGATACAGTAAACCTGAAGTGAAGCATCGGAAGCTATAACTAGTGTCACAGAAATGTTTCAAAACATAGACAGTATAAGAGTCAGTCTTCTTGTACTTAAGTCGGCATTGTGCCTTTTGTATTTAATTCCGATGCAATTTCTGTGTTTCATCGTCAATAAGAAGGTCAGGGGGATACAGTAAACCTGAAGTGAAGCATTGCATTCTATAACTTGTGTCACAGGAATGGATCAAATCATAGTCAGTAAGAAGAGTCAGTCTTCTTGTACTTAAGTCGGCATTGAGCCTTTTGTATTTAATTCCGATGCAATTTCTGTGTTTCATCGTCAATAAGAAGGTCCGAGGGATACAGTAAACTTGAAATGACGCATCGGAATCTATAACTAGTGTCACAGGAATGGTTCAAAACATAGACAGTAAGAAGGGTCAGTCTTCTTGTACTTAAGACGGCATTGTGCCTTTTGTATTTAATTCCGATGCAATTTCTGTGTATCATCGTCAATAAGAAGGTCCAAGGGATACAGTAAACCTGAAGTGAAGCATCAGAATCTATTACTAGTGTCACAGGAATGGTTCATAACATAGACAGTAAGAAAATTCAGTCGTCTTGTACTTAAGTCGGCATTGTGCCTTTTCTATTTAATTCCGATGCAATTACTGTGTTTCATCGTCAATAAGAAGGTCAGAGGGATACAGTAAACCTGAAGTGAAGTATCCGAATCTATATCTAGGGTCACAGGAGTGGTTCAAAATATAGACAGTAAGAAGAGTCAGTGTTCTTCCACGTAAGTCGGCATTGTGCCTTTTGTATTTAATTCCGATGCAATTTCTGTGTTTCATCGTCAATAAGAAGGTCCAAGGGATACAGTAAACCTCAAGAGAAGCATCGGAATCTATAACTAGTGTCACAGGAACGGTTCAATATATAGACACTGGGAAGAGTCAGTCTTCTTGTACTTAAGCCGGCATTGTGCCTTTTCTATTTAATTCCGATGCAAATTCTGTGTTTCATCGTCAAAAAGAAGGTCAGAGGGATACAGTAAACCTGAAGTGAAGCATCGGAATCTATAACTAGTGTCACAGGCATGGTTCAAATCATAGTCAGTAAGAGGAGTCAGTCTTTTTGTACTTAAGTCGGCATTGTGCCTTTTGTGTTTAATTCCGATGCAATTTCTGTATTTCATCGTAAATAAGAGGGTCCAATGGATATAGTAAACCTGAAATTACGCATCGGAATCTATAACTAGTGTCACAGGAACGGTTCAAAACATAGACAGTAAGAAGGGTCAGTCTTCTTGTACTTAAGACGGCGTTGTGCCTTTTGTATGTAATTCCGATGCAATTTCTGTGCTCCATCGTCAATAAGAATGTCCAAGGGATACAGTAAATCTGGAGTGAAGCATCGGAATCTATAACTAGTGTCACAGGAATGGTTCGAAACATAGGCAGTAAGAAGAGTCAATCTTCCTGTACTTAAGACGGCGTTGTGCCTATTGTATTTAATTCCGATGCAATTTCTGTGTTTCATCGTCAATAAGAAGGTCCAAGGGACACAGTAAACCTCAAGTGAAGCATCGGAATCCATAACTAGTGTCACAGGAACGGTTCAAACATTGCCAGTAGGAAGAGTTGGTCTTCATGTTCTTATGTCGGCATTGTGCCTTTTGTATTTAATTCCGATGCAATTTCTGTGTTTCATCGTCAATAAGAAGGTCCAAGGGATACAGTAAACCTGAAGTGAAGCATCGTAATCTATAACTAGTGACACAGGAATGCTTCAAAACATAGACTGTAGGAAGAGTCAGTCTTCTTGTACTTAAGTCGGCACTGTGCCTTTTGTATTTAATTCCGATGCAATTTCTGTGTTTCATCGTCAATAGGACGGTCCACGCGATACAGTAAACCTGAAGTGAAGCATCGGAATCTATAACTAGTGTCACAGGAATGATTCAAACAAAGTCGGTAAGAAGAGCCAGTCTTCTTATCCTTAAGTCGGCATTGTGCCTTTTGTATTTAATTCCGATGCAATTTCTGTGTTTCATCGTCAATAAGAAGGTCCATGGGATACAGTAAACCTGGAGTGTAGCATCGGAGTCTATAACTAGTGTCACAGGAATGGTTTACATCATAGACTGTAAGAAGAGTCAGTCTTCGTGTACTTAAGTGGGCATTTTGCCTTATGTATTTAATTCCGATGCAATTTCTGTGTTTCATCTTCTATAACAAGGTCCAGGGGATACAGTAAACCAGAATTGAAGCATCGGAATCTATAACTAGTGTCACAGGAATGGTCAAAACATAGTCAGTAAGAAGAGTCAGTCTTCTTGTACTTAAGAAGGCATTGTGCCATTTCTATTTAATTCCGATGCAATTTCTGTGTTTCATCGTCAATAACAAGGTCCAAGGGATACAGTAAACCTGGAGTGAAGCATCAGAAGCTATAACTAGTGTCAATGGAATGGTTCAAAACATAGACAGTAAGAAGAGTCAAACTTCTTGTACTTAAGTCGGCATTCTTCCTTTTGTATTTAATTCTGATGCAATTTCTGTGTTTCATCGACAATAAGAAGGTCAGATTGATAGAGTAAACCTGAAGTGAAGCATCGGAATCTATAGCTAGTGTCACAGGAATGGTTCAAAATATAGTCAGTAATAAGAGTCAGTCGTCTTATCCATAAGTCGGCATTGTGCCTTTTGTATTTAATTAAGATGCAATTTCTGTGTTTCATCGTCAATAAGAAGGTCCAAGGGATACAGTAAACCTGGAGTGGAGCATCGCAATCTATAACTAGTGTCGCAGGAGTGGTTCAAAACATAGACAGTAAGAAGAGTCAGTCTTCTTGTAGTTAAGTCGGCATTGTGCCTTTTGCATTTAATTCCGATGCAATTTCTGTGTTTCATCGTCAATAATAAGGTCCAAGGGATACAGTAAACCTCAAGTGAAGCATCGGAATCTATAACTAGTGTCACAGGAATGGTTCAAAACATCGTCAGTAGGAAGAGTCGGTCTTCATGTACTTATGTCGGCATTGTGCCTTTTGTATTTAATTCCGATGCAATTTCTGTGTTTCATCGTCATCAAGCAGGTCCAACGGATACGGTAAACCTGGAGTGAAGCTTTTGAATCTATAACTAGTGTCACAGGAATGGTCCAAAACATAGACTGTAAGAAGAGTCAGTCTTCTTGTACATAAGTCGACATTGTGCCTTTTCTATTTAATTCCGATGCAATTTCTGTGTTGCATCGTCAATACGAAGGTCAGAGGGATACAGCAAACCTGAAGTGAAGCATCGGAATCTAAAACTAGTGTCACAGGAATGGTTCAAATCATAGACAGTGGGAAGAGTCAGTCTACTTGTACTTAAGTCGGCATTGTGCCTTTTGTATTTAATTCCGAGGCAATTTCTGTGTTTCATCGTCAATAAGCAGGTCCAAGGGATACAGTAAACCTGAAGTGAAGCATCGGAATCTATAACTAGTGTCACAGGAATGGTTCAAAACATAGAAAGTAGGAAGAGTCAGTCCTCTTGTACTTAAGTCGGCATTGTGCCTTTTCTATTTAATTCCGATGCAATTACTGTGTTTCAACGTTAATAAGGTCAGAGGGATACAGCAAACTTGAAGTGAAGCATCGGAATCCAAAACTAGTGTCACAGGAATGGTTCAAAACATAGACAGTAGGAAGAGTCAGTCTTCTTGTAGTTAAGTCGGCATTGTGCCATTTGTATTGAATTCCGATGCAATTTCTGTGTTTCATCGTCAATAAGCTGGTCCAAGGGATACAGTTAACCTGGAGTGAAGCATCGGATTCTATAACTAGTGTCACTGGAATGGTACAAATCATAGACAGTAAGAAGAGTCAGTCTTCTTGTACTTAAGTCGACATTGTGCCATTTCTATTTAATTCCGATGCAATTTCTGTGTTTCATCGTCAATAAGAAAGTCAGAGGGACACAATAAACCTGAAGTGAAGCATCGGAATCTATAACTAGTGTCACAGGAATGGTTCAAAACAAAGCCAGTAAGAAGAGTCAGTCTTGTTGTCCTTAAGTCGGCATTGTGCCTTTTGTATTTAATTCCGATGTTATTTCTGTGTTTCATCGTCAATAAGAAGGTCAGAGGGATACAGTAAACCTGGAGTGTAGGATCGGAATCTATAACTAGTGTCACAGGAATGGTTTAAATCATAGACAGTAAGAAGAGTCAGTCTTCGTGTACTTAAGTCTGCATTTTGCCTTTTGTATTTAATTCCGATGCAATTTCTGTGGTTGATCGTCAAAAAGAAGATCCAAGGGATACAGTAAACCTGAGGTGAAGCATCGGAATCTATAACTATTGTCACAGGAATGGTTCAAAACATAGTCAGTAATAAGAGTCAGTCTTCTTGTACTTAAGTCGGCATTGTACCTTTTCTATTTAATTCCGATGCGATTTCTATGTTTCATCGCCAATAACAAGGTCCAAAGGATACAGTAAATCTGGAGTGAAGCGTCGGAATCTATAACTAGTGTCAATGGAATGGTTCAAACATAGACAGTAAGAAGAGTCAGTCTTCTTGTACTTAAGACGGCGTTGTGCCTTTTGTATTTAATTCCGATGCAATTTCTGTGTTTCATCGTCAATAAGAAGGTCAAAGGGATACAGTAAACCTCAAGTGAAGCATCGGAATCTATAACTAGTGTCACAGGAACGGTTCAAACATAGTCAGTAGGAAGAGTTGGTCTTCATGTACTTATGTCGGCATTGTGCCTTTTATAATTAATTCCGATGCAATTTCTGTGTTTCATCGTCAATAAGAAGGTCCAAGGGATACAGTAAACCTGAAGTGAAGCATCGTAATCTATAACTAGTAACACAGGAATGGTTCAAAGCACAGACTGTAGGAAGAGTCAGTCTTCTTGTACTTAAGTCGGCACTGTGCCTTTTCTATTTAATTCCGATGCAACTTGTGTGTTTCATCGTCAATAGGACGGTCCAAGCGATACAGTAAACCTGAAGTGAAGCATCGGAATCTGTAACTAGTGTCACAGGAATGGTTCAAAGGAAAGTCAGTAAGAAAGGCCAGTCTTCTTATCCTTACGTCGGCATTGTGCCTTTTGTATTTAATTCCGATGCAATTTCTGTGTTTCGTCGTCAATAATAAAGTCCATGGGATACAGTAAACCTGGAGTGTAGCATCGGAGTCTATAACTAGTGTCTCAGGAATGGTTCAAATCAATGACTGTAAGAAGAGTCAGTCTTCGTGTACTTAAGTCGGCATTTTGCTTTTTGTATTTAATTCCGATGCAATTTCTGTGTTTCATCGTCAATAAGAAGGTCCAGGGGATACAGTAACCTGAAGTGAAGCATCGGAATCTATAACTAGTGTCACGGGAATGGTCAAAACATAGTCAGTAGGAAGAGTTGGTCTTCATGTACTTATGTCGGCATTGTGCCTTTTGAATTTCATTCCGATGCAATATCTGTGTTTCATCGTCAGTAGGACTGTCCAAGCGATACAGTAAACCTGAAGTGAAGCATCGGAATGTATAACTAGTGTCACAGGAATGGTTCAAGCAAAGTCAGTAAAAAGAGCCAGTCTTCTTATCTTTAAGTCGGCATTGTGCCATTTGGATTTAATTGCGATGCAATTTCTGTGTTTCATCGTCAATAAGAAGGTCCATGGGATACAGTAAACCAGGAGTGTAGCATCGGAATCTAAAACTAGTGTCACAGGTATGGTTCAAACATAGACTGTAGGAAGAGTCAGTCTTCTTGTACTTAAGTCGGCATTGTGCCTTTTGTATTTAATTCCGAGGAAATTTCTGTGTTTCATCGTCAATAAGCAGGTCCAAGGGATACAGTAAACCTGAAGTGAAGCATCGGAATCTATAACTAGTGTCACAGGAATGGTTCAAAACATAGACAGTAGGAAGAGTCAGTCTTCTTGTACTTAAGTCGTCATTGTGCCTTTTCTATTTAATTCCGCTGCAATTTCTGTGTTTCATCGTCATTATGAAGGTCAGAGGGATACAGCAAACCTGAAGTGAAGCATCGGAATCCAAAACTAGTGTCACAGGAATGGTTCAAATCATAGACAATAGGAAGAGTCAGTCTTCTTGTAGTTAAGTCGGCATTGTGCTTTTTGTATTGAATTCCGATGCAATTTCTGTGTTTCATCGTCAATAAGCTGGTCCAAGGGATACAGTAAACCTGGAGTGAAGCATCGGATTCTATAACTACTGTCACAGGAATGGTTCAAAACAAAGCCAGTAAGAAGAGTCAGTCTTCTTGTCCTTAAGTAGGCATTCTGCCTTTTGTATTTAATTCCGATGCAATTTCTGTGGTTCATCGTCAATAAGAAGATCCAAGGGATACAGTAAACCTGAGGTGAAGCATCGGAATCTATAACTATTGTCACAGGAATGGTTCAAAACATAGTCAGTAATAAGAGTCAGTCTTCTTGTACTTAAGTCGGCATTGTACCTTTTCTATTTAATTCCGACGCGATTTCTATGTTTCTTCGTCAATAACAAGGTCCAAGGGATACAGTAAATCTGGAGTGAAGCATCGGAATCTATTACTAGTGTCAATGGAATGGTTCAAGGCATAGACAGTAGGAAGAGACTGAGTTCTAGTACTTAAGTCGGCATTGTGCCTTTTCAATTTAATTCCGATGCAATTTCTATGTTTCATCGTAAATAAGACGGTCAGAGGGATACAGTAACCCTGAAGTGAAGCATCGGAATCTATAACTAGTGTCACAGGTATGGTTCAAAGCATAGAGAGTAAGAAGAGTCAGTCTTCTTGTACTAAAGTCGGCAATGTGTCTTTTGTATTTAATTCCGATGCAATTTCTGTGTTTCATCGTCAATAAGAGGGTCCAAGGGATACAGTAAACCTGAAGTGAAGCATCGGAATCTACAACTAGTGTCTCAGGAATGGTTCAAAACATAGACAGTAAGAAGAGTCAGTCTTCTTGTACTTATGTCGGCATTGTGCCTTTTCTATTTGATTCCGATGCAATTTTTGTGTTTCATCGTCAATAAGAAGGTCCAAGGGATACAGTAAACATGGATTGAAGCATCGGAATCCATAACTAGAGTCACAGACATGGTTCAAAACATAGACAGTAAGAAGAGTCAGTCTTCTCGTACTTAATTCTGCATTGTTCCCTTTGTATTCAATTCCGATGCAATTTCTGTGTTTCATCGTCAATAAGAAGGTCCAAGGGATAGAGTAAACCTGACGTGAAGCATCGGAATTTATAACTAGTGTCACAGGAATGGTTCAAAACATAGTAAGAAGAGTCAGTCGTCTTGTACTTAAGTCGGCATTGTGCATTTTGTATTTAATTCCGAAGTTATTTCTGTGTTTCATCGTCAATAAGAAGGACCAAGGGATACAGTAAACCTGGAGTGAAGCATCGGATTCTATAACTACTGTCACAGGAATGGTTCAAAACAAAGCCAGTAAGAAGAGTCAGTCTTCTTGTCCTTAAGTAGGCTTTGTGCCTTTTGTATTGAATTCCGATGCAATTTCTGTGTTTCATCGTCAATAAGTAGGTCCAAGGGATACAGTAAACCTGAAGTGAAGCATCGGAATCTATAACTAGTGTCACAGGAATGGTTCAAGGCATAGACAGTAGGAAGAGTCAGAGTTCTAGTACTTAAGTCGGCATTGTGCCTTTTCAATTTAATTCCGATGCAATTTCTATGTTTCATCGTAAATAAGACGGTCAGAGGGATACAGTAACCCTGAAGTGAAGCATCGGAATCTATAACTAGTGTCACAGGTATGGTTCAAAGCATAGAGAGTAAGAAGAGTCAGTCTTCTTGTACTTAAGTCGGCATTGTGTCTTTTGTATTTAATTCCGATGCAATTTCTGTGTTTCATCGTCAATAAGAGGGTCCAAGGGATACAGTAAACCTGAAGTGAAGCATCGGAATCTACAACTAGTGTCTCAGGAATGGTTCAAAACATAGTAAGAAGAGTCAGTCTTCTTGTAGTTAAGTCGGCATTGTGCCTTTTGTATTGAATTCCGATGCAATTTCTGTGTTTCATCGTCAATAAGCTGGTCCAAGGGATACAGTAAACCTGGAGTGAAGCATCGGATTCTATAACTACTGTCACAGGAATGGTTCAAAACAAAGCCAGTAAGAAGAGTCAGTCTTCTTGTCCTTAAGTAGGCATTGTGCCTTTTGTATTTAATTCCGATGCAATTTCTGTGTTTAATCGTCAATAAGAAGGTCAGAGGGATACACTAAACTGGGAGTGAAGCATCGGAATCTATAACTAGTGTCACAGGAATGGTTCAAATCATAGACAGTAAGAAGAGTCAGTCCTCGTGTACTTAAGTAGGCATTTTGCCTTTTGTATTTAATTCCGATGCAATTTCTGTCGTTCATCGTCAATAAGAAGATCCAAGGGATACAGTAAACCTGAGGTGAAGCATCGGAATCTATAACTATTGTCACAGGAATTTTTCAAAACATAGTCAGTAATAAGAGTCAGTCTTCTTGCACTTAAGTCGGCATTGTACATTTTCTATTTAATTCCGACGCGATTTCTATGTTTCTTCGTCAATAACAAGGTCCAAGGGATACAGTAAATCTGGAGTGAAGCATCGGAATCTATAACTAGTGTCAATGGAATGGTTCAAAACATAGTCAGTAAGAAGAGTCAGTCTTCTTCTCCTTAAGTCGGCATTGTGCCTTTTGTATTGAATTCCGATGCAATTTCTGTGTTTCATCGTCAATAAGTAGGTCCAAGGGATACAGTAAACCTGAAGTGAAGCATCGGAATCTATAACTAGTGTCACAGGAATGGTTCAAGGCATAGACAGTAGGAAGAGTCAGAGTTCTAGTACTTAAGTCGGCATTGTGCCTTTTCAATTTAATTCCGATGCAATTTCTATGTTTCATCGTAAATAAGACGGTCAGAGGGATACAGTAACCCTGAAGTGAAGCATCGGAATCTATAACTAGTGTCACAGGTATGGTTCAAAGCATAGAGAGTAAGAAGAGTCAGTCTTCTTGTACTTAAGTCGGCATTGTGTCTTTTGTATTTAATTCCGATGCAATTTCTGTGTTTCATCGTCAATAAGAGGGTCCAAGGGATACAGTAAACCTGAAGTGAAGCATCGGAATCTACAACTAGTGTCTCAGGAATGGTTCAAAACATAGACAGTAAGAAGAGTCAGTCTTCTTGTACTTAAGTCGGCATTGTGCCTTTTCTATTTGATTCCGATGCAATTTTTGTGTTTCATCGTCAATAAGAAGGTCCAAGGGAAACAGTAAACATGGATTGAAGCATCGAAATCCATAACTAGAGTCACAGACATGGTTCAAAACATAGACAGTAAGAAGAGTCAGTCTTCTCGTACTTAATTCTGCATTGTTCCCTTTGTATTCAATTCCGATGCAATTTCTGTGTTTCATCGTCAATAAGAAGGTCCAAGGGATAGAGTAAACCTGACGTGAAGCATCGGAATTTATAACTAGTGTCACAGGAAAGGTTCAAAACATAGTAAGAAGAGTCAGTCTTCTTGTACTTAAGTCGGCATTGTGCATTTTGTATTTAATTCCGAAGCTATTTCTGTGTTTCATCGTCAATAAGAAGGACCAAGGGATACAGTAAACCTGGAGTGAAGCATCGGAATCTATAACTAGTGTCACAGGGATGGTTCAAAACATAGACAGTAAGAAGAGTCAGTCTTCTTGTACTTAAGTCGGCATTGTGCCTTTTGTATTTAATTCCGATTCAATTTCTGTGTTTCATCGTCAATAAGAAGGTCAGAGGGATACAGTAATCCTGAAGTGAAGCATCGGAATCTATAACTAGTGTCACAGGAATGGTTCAAAACATAGTCAGTAAGAATAGTAAGTCTTCTTGCACTAAAGTCATCATTGTGCATATTCTATTAGATTCTGATGCAATTTCTGTGTTTCAACGTCAATAAGAAGGACCAAGGGATACAGTAAACCTGGAGTGAAGCATCGGAATCTATAACTAGTGTCACAGGAATGGTTCAAATCATAGGCAGTAAGAAGAGTCAGACATCTTTTACTTAAGTTTGCAATGTGCCTTTCGTATTTAATTCCGATGCAATTTCTGTGTTTCATCGGCAATAACGTCAGAGGGATGGCGTAAACCTGAAGTGAAGAATCGGAATCTATAACTAGTGTCACAGGAATGGTTCAAAACATAGACAGTAGGAAGAGTCAGTCTTCTTGTACTTAAGTCGGTACTGTGCCTGTTGTATTTAAATCCGATGAAATTTATGTGTTTCATCGTCAATAAGAAGGTGCAAGGTATACAGTAAACCTGAAGTGAAGCATCGGAATCTATAACTAGTGTCACAGGAATGGTTCAAACATAGTCAGTAAGAAGAGTCAGTCTTCTTGTACTTAAGTCTTAATTGTGCCTTTTCTATTTAATTCCGATGCAATTTCTGTGTTTCATCGTCAATAAGAGGGTCCAAGGGATACAGTAACCCTGAAGTGATGCATCGGAATCTACAACTAGTGTCACAGGAATGAATCAAAACATAGTCAGTTAGAAGAGTCAGTGTACTTGTACTAAAGTCGGCATTGTTCCTTTTGTATTTAATTCCGATGCAATTTCTGTGTTTCATCGTCAATAAGAAGGACAGAGGGATATAGTAAACCGGCAGTGATGCATAGGAATCCATAACTATTGTCGCAGGAATGGTTCAAATCATAGACAGTGAGAAGAGTCAGTCCTCTTGTACTTAAGTCGGCATTGTGCCTTTTTTATTTAATTCCGATGCAATCTCTGTGTTTCATCGTCAATAAGAAGGTCAGAGGGATATGGTAAATCTGAAGTGAAGCATCGGAATCTATAACTAGTGTCACATGAATGGTTCAATACATAGTCAGTAATAAGAGTCAGTCTTCTTGTACTTAAGTCGTCATTGTGCCTTTTGTATTTTATTCCGATGCAATTTCTGTGTTTCATCGTCAATAAGTAGGTCCAAGGGATACAGTAAACCTTTAGTGAAGCATTGTAATCTATAACTAGTGTCACAGGAATGGTTCAAAACATAAACAGTAGGAAGACTCAGTCTTCCTGTACTTAAGTCGGTATTGTACCTTTTCTATTTCATTCCGATGCTGTTTCTGTGTTTCATCGTCAATAAGAAGGTCAGAGGGATATAGTAAACCTGGAGTGAAGAATCGGAATATATAACTAGTGTCTCAGGAATGGTTCAAACATAGACAGTAAGAAGAGTCAGTTTTCTTGTACTTAAGTCGGCATTGTGCTTATTTTATTTAATTCCGATGTAATTTCTGTGTTTCATCGTCAATAAGAAGGTCCAAGGGATACAGTAAACCTGGAGTGAACCATCGGAATCTATGACTAGTGTCACAGGAATGGTTCAAAACATCGACATTAAGAAGAGACAGTCTTCTTGTACTTAATTCGGCATTGTGCCATTAGTATTTAATTCCGATGCAATTTCTGTGTATCATCGTCAATAAGAAGGTCAGAGGGATATAGTAAATCTGAAGTGAAGCATCGGAATCTATAACTAGTGTCACATGAATGGTTCAATACATAGTCAGTAAGAAGAGTCAGTCTTCTTGTACTTAAGTCGGCATTGTGCCTTTTGTATTTAATTCCGATGCAATTTCTGTGTTTCATCGTCAATAAGAAGGTCCAAGGGATACAGTAAACCTAGAGTGAAGCATCGGAGTCTATAGCTAGTGTCACAGGAATGAATCAAACATAGTAAGTAAGAAGAGTCAATCTACTTGTACTAAAGTCGGCATTGTTCCTTTTGTATTTAATTCCGATGCAATTTCTGTGTTTCATCGTCAATAAGAAGGACAGATGGATATAGTAAACCGGGAGTGAAGCATCGGAATCTATAACTAGTGTCACAGGAATGGTTCAAACATAGTCAGTAAGAACAGTCAGTCTTCTTGTCCTTAAGTCGGCATTGTGCCTTTTGTATTTAATTCCGACGCAGTTTCTGTGTTTCATCGTCAATAAGAAGGTCCAAGGGATACAGTAAACCTGAAGTGAAGAATTATAATCTATAACTAGCGTCAAAGGAATGGTTCAAAACATAGTCAGTAAGAAGAGTCAGTCTTTTGGACTTAAGTCTTCATTGTGCCTTTTCTATTTAATTCGGATGTAATTTCTGTGTTTCATCGTCTATAAGAAGGTCAGAGGGATACAGTAAACCAGAAGTGAAGCATCGGAATCTATAACTAGTGTCACAGGAATCGTTCAAATCATAGTCAGTAAGAAGAGTCAGTCTTCATGTACATAAGTAGGCATTGTGCCTTTCGTATTTAATTCCGATACAATTTCTGTGTTTCACCGGCAATAAGAAGGTCAAAGGGATACAGGAAACCTGAAGTGAAGCATCGGAATCTATAACCAGTGTCACTGGAATGGTTCAAAACATAGACAGTAAGAAGAGTCAGTCTTCTTGTACTTAAGTCGGCATTGTGCCTTTTGTACTTAATTCCGATGCAATTTCTGTGTTTCATCGTCAATAGGAAGGTCAGAGGGAAACAGTAAACCTGAAGTGAAGCATCGGAATCTGTAACTAGTGTCACAGGAATGGTTCAAAACATAGTCAGTATGAAGAGTCAGTCTTCTTGTCCTTAAGTCGGCAATGTGACTTTTGTACTTAATTCCGATGCAATTTCTGTGTTTCATCGTCAATATGAAGGTCAGTGGGATACAGTAAACCTGAAGTGAAGCATCGGAATCCAAAACTAGTGTCACAGGAATGATTCAAAACATAGTCAGTAGGAAGAGTCAGTCTTCTTGTGCTTAAGTCGGCATTGTGCATTTAGTATTTAAATCCGATGCAATTTCTGTGTTTCATCGTGAATAAGATGGTCCAAGGTATACAGTAAACCTGAAGTGAAGCATCGGAATCTATAACTAGTGTCACAGGAATGGTACAAAACATAGTCAGTAAGAAGAGTCAGAATTCATGTACTAAAGACGGCATTGTGACTTTTCTATTTAATTCCGATGCAATTTCTGTGTTTCATCGTCAATAAGAAGATCCAAGGGATACAGTAAACCTGGAGTGAAGCATCGGAATCTAAAACTAGTGTCACAGGAATGGTTCAAATCATAGACAGTAAGAGGAGTCTGTCTTCTTGTACTTAAGTCGGCATTGTGCCTTTTGTATTTAATTCCGATGCAATTTCTGTGATCCGTCGTCAATAGGAAGGTCAGAGGGATACAATAAACCTGAAGTGAAGCATCGGAATCTATAACTAGTGTCACAGGAATGGTTCAAAACATAGTCAGTTAGAACAGTTAGTCTTCTTGTCCTTAAGTCGGCATTGTGCTTTTGTATTTAATTCCGATGCAATTTCTGTGTTTCATCGTCAATGAGAACGTCCAAGGGATACAGTAAACGTGGAGTGTAGCATCGGAATCTATAACTTGTGTCACAGGATTGGTTCAAAACATAAACAGTAAGAAGAGTCAGTCTTCGTGTACTTTAGTCGGCATTAGCCTTTTGAATTTAATTCCGACGCAACTTCTGTGTTTCATCGTCAATAAGAATGTCTAAGGGATACAGTAAACCTGAAGTAAAGCATCGGAATCTATAACTAGTGTCACAGGAATGGTTCAAAACATAGACAGTAAGAAGAGTCAGTCTTCTTGTACTTAAGTCGGCATTGTGCCTTTTGTATCTTATTCCGATGCAATTTCTATGTTTCATCATCAATAAGAAGGTCAGAGGGATACAGTAATCCTGAAGTGAAGCATCGGAATCTATAACTAGTGTCACAGGAATGGTTCAAAACATAGTCAGTAAGAAGAGTCAATCTTCTTGTACTTAAGTTGGCATTGTGCATTTCGTATTTAATTCCGATGCAATTTCTGTGTTTCATCGTCAATAAGAAGGTCAGAGGGATACAGTAAACCTGAAGTGAAGCATCGGAATTTATAACTAGTGTCACAGGAATCGTTCAAAACATAGTCAGTAAGAAGAGTCAGTCTTCTTGTACATAAGTTGGCATTGTGTCTTTCGTATTTAATTCCATTACAATCTCTGTGTTTCACCGGCAATAAGAAGGTCAAAGGGATACAGGAAACTTGAAGTGAAGCATCGGAATCTACAACTAGTGTCACAGGAATGGTTCAAACATAGACAGTAAGAAGAGTCAGTCTTCTTGTCCTTAAGTCGGCAATGTGCCTCTTGTATTTAATTCCGATGCAATTTCTGTGTTTCATCGTCAATAAGAGGGTCCAAGGGATACTGTAAACCTATAGTGAAGCATCGGAATGTATAACTAGTGTCACAGTAATGGTACAAAGCATCGACAGTAAGAAGAGTCAGACGTCTTGTACTTAAGTCGGAATTGTGCCTTTTGTATTTTATTCCGATGCAATTTCTGTGTTTCATCGTCAATAAGAATGTCTGAGGGATACAGTATACCAGATGTGATGCATCGTAATCTATAGCTAGTGTCACAGGAATGGTTCAAATCATAGTCAGTAAGAAGAGTCAGTCTTCTTGTCCTTAAGTCGGCATTGTGCCTTTTGTATTTAATTCTGATGCAATTTCTGTGTTTCATCGTCAATAAGAAGGTCCAAGGGATACAGTGAACCTGAAGTGAAGCATTGGAATGTACAACTAGTGTCATAGGAATGGTTCAAATCATAGACAGTAACAAGGGTCAGCCTTCTTGTACTTAAGTCGGAATTGTGCCTTTTCTATTTAATTCCAATGCAGTTTCTGTGTTTCATCGTCAATAAGAAGGTCCAAGGGATACAGTGAACCTGAAGTGAAGCATTGGAATGTACAACTAGTGTCATAGGAATGGTTCAAAACATAGACAGTAACAAGGGTCAGCCTTCTTGTACTTAAGTCGGAATTGTGCCTTTTCTATTTAATTCCGATGCAGTTTCTGTGTTTCATCGTCAATAAGAAGGTCAGAGGGATAGTGTAAACCTGAAGTGAAGCATCGGAATCTATAACTAGTGTCACAGGAATCGTTCAAATCATAGTCAGTAAGAAGAGTCAGTCTTCTTGTACATAAGTTGGCATTGTGCCTTTTGTATTTAATTACGATACAATTTGTGTGTTTCACTGGCAATAAGAAGGTCAAAGGGATACAGGAAACCTGAAGTGAAGCATCGGAATCTACAACTAGTGTCACAGGAATGGTTCAAACATAGACAGTAAGAAGAGTCAGTCTTCTTGTCCTTAAGTCGGCATTGTGCCTCTTGTATTTAATTCCGATGCAATTTCTGTGTTTCATCGTCAATAAGAGGGTCCAAGGGATACTGTAAACCTATAGTGAAGCATCGGAATGTATAACTAGTGTCAGAGTAATGGTACAAAGCATCGACAGTAAGAAGAGTCAGACGTCTTCTACTTAAGTCGGAATTGTGCATTTTGTATTTAATTCCGATGCAATTTCTGTGTTTCATCGTCAATAAGAAGGTCTGAGGGATACAGTATACCAGATGTGATGCATCGTAATCTATAGCTAGTGTCACAGGAATGGTTCAAATCATAGTCAGTAAGAAGAGTCAGTCTTCTTGTCCTTAAGTCGGCATTGTGCCTTTTGTATTAAATTCCGATGCAATTTCTGTGTTTCATCGTCAATAAGAAGGACAGAGGGATATAGTAAACCGGGAGTGAAGCATCGGAATCTATTACTAGTGTCACAGGAATGGTTCAAACATAGTTAGTAAGAACAGTCAGTCTTCTTGTCCTTAAGTCGGCATTGTGCCTTTTGTATTTAATTCCGACGCAGTTTCTGTGTTTCATCGTCAATAAGAAGTCCAAGGGATACAGTAAACCTGAAGTGAAGAATTATAATCTATAACTAGCGTCACAGGAATGGTTCAAAACATAGTCAGTAAGAAGAGTCAGTCTTTTGGACTTAAGTCTTCATTGTGCCTTTTCTATTTAATTCGGATGTAATTTCTGTGTTTCATCGTCAATAAGAAGGTCAGAGGGATACAGTAAACCTGAAGTGAAGCATCGGAATCTATAACTAGTGTCACAGGAATCGTTCAAAACATAGTCAGTAAGAAGAGTCAGTCTTCTTGTACATAAGTAGGCATTGTGCCTTTCGTATTTAATTCCGATGCAATTTCTGTGTTTCATCGTCAATAAGAAGATCCAAGGGATACAGTAAACCTGGAGTGAAGCATCGGAATCTAAAACTAGTGTCACAGGAATGGTTCAAATCATAGACAGTAAGAGGAGTCTGTCTTCTTGTACTTAAGTCGGCATTGTGCCTTTTGTATTTAATTCCGATGCAATTTCTGTGATTCGTCGTCAATAGGAAGGTCAGAGGGATACAATAAACCTGAAGTGAAGCATCGGAATCTATAACTAGTGTCACAGGAATGGTTCAAAACATAGTCAGTAAGAACAGTTAGTCTTCTTTTCCTTAAGTCGGCATTGTGCTTTTGTATTTAATTCCGATGCAATTTCTGTGTTTCATCGTCAATGAGAACGTCCAAGGGATACAGTAAACGTGGAGTGTAGCATCGGAATCTATAACTTGTGTCACAGGATTGGTTCAAAACATAAACAGTAAGAAGAGTCAGTCTTCGTGTACTTTAGTCGGCATTAGCCTTTTGAATTTAATTCCGACGCAATTTCTGTGTTTCATCGTCAATAAGAATGTCTAAGGGATACAGTAAACCTGAAGTAAAGCATCGGAATCTATAACTAGTGTCACAGGAATGGTTCAAAACCTAGACAGTAAGAAGAGTCAGTCTTCTTGTACTTAAGTCGGCATTGTGCCTTTTGTATCTTATTCCGATGCAATTTCTATGTTTCATCATCAATAAGAAGGTCAGAGGGATACAGTAATCCTGAAGTGAAGCATCGGAATCTATAACTAGTGTCACAGGAATGGTTCAAAACATAGTCAGTAAGAAGAGTCAATCTTCTTGTACTTAAGTTGGCATTGTGCATTTCGTATTTAATTCCGATGCAAATTCTGTGTTTCATCGTCAATAAGAAGGTCAGAGGGATACAGTAAACCTGAAGTGAAGCATCGGAATTTATAACTAGTGTCACAGGAATCGTTCAAAACATAGTCAGTAAGAAGAGTCAGTCTTCTTGTACATAAGTTGGCATTGTGTCTTTCGTATTTAATTCCATTACAATCTCTGTGTTTCACCGGCAATAAGAAGGTCAAAGGGATACAGGAAACCTGAAGTGAAGCATCGGAATCTACAACTAGTGTCACAGGAATGGTTCAAACATAGACAGTAAGAAGAGTCAGTCTTCTTGTCCTTAAGTCGGCAATGTGCCTCTTGTATTTAATTCCGATGCAATTTCTGTGTTTCATCGTCAATAAGAGGGTCCAAGGGATACTGTAAACCTATAGTGAAGCATCGGAATGTATAACTAGTGTCACAGTAATGGTACAAAGCATCGACAGTAAGAAGAGTCAGACGTCTTGTACTTAAGTCGGAATTGTGCCTTTTGTATTTTATTCCGATGCAATTTCTGTGTTTCATCGTCAATAAGAATGTCTGAGGGATACAGTATACCAGATGTGATGCATCGTAATCTATAGCTAGTGTCACAGGAATGGTTCAAATCATAGTCAGTAAGAAGAGTCAGTCTTCTTGTCCTTAAGTCGGCATTGTGCCTTTTGTATTTAATTCTGATGCAATTTCTGTGTTTCATCGTCAATAAGAAGGTCCAAGGGATACAGTGAACCTGAAGCGAAGCATTGGAATGTACAACTAGTGTCATAGGAATGGTTCAAATCATAGACAGTAACAAGGGTCAGCCTTCTTGTACTTAAGTCGGAATTGTGCCTTTTCTATTTAATACCAATGCAGTTTCTGTGTTTCATCGTCAATAAGAAGGTCCAAGGGATACAGTGAACCTGAAGTGAAGCATTGGAATGTACAACTAGTGTCATAGGAATGGTTCAAAACATAGACAGTAACAAGGGTCAGCCTTCTTGTACTTAAGTCGGAATTGTGCCTTTTCTATTTAATTCCGATGCAGTTTCTGTGTTTCATCGTCAATAAGAAGGTCAGAGGGATAGTGTAAACCTGAAGTGAAGCATCGGAATCTATAACTAGTGTCACAGGAATCGTTCAAATCATAGTCAGTTAGAAGAGTCAGTCTTCTTGTACATAAGTTGGCATTGTGCCTTTTGTATTTAATTACGATACAATTTGTGTGTTTCACCGGCAATAAGAAGGTCAAAGGGATACAGGAAACCTGAAGTGAAGCATCGGAATCTACAACTAGTGTCACAGGAATGGTTCAAACATAGACAGTAAGAAGAGTCAGTCTTCTTGTCCTTAAGTCGGCATTGTGCCTCTTGTATTTAATTCCGATGCAATTTCTGTGTTTCATCGTCAATAAGAGGGTCCAAGGGATACTGTAAACCTATAGTGAAGCATCGGAATGTATAACTAGTGTCAGAGTAATGGTACAAAGCATCGACAGTAAGAAGAGTCAGACGTCTTGTACTTAAGTCGGAATTGTGCCTTTTGTATTTAATTCCGATGCAATTTCTGTGTTTCATCGTCAATAAGAAGGTCTGAGGGATACAGTATACCAGATGTGATGCATCGTAATCTATAGCTAGTGTCACAGGAATGGTTCAAATCATAGTCAGTAAGAAGAGTCAGTCTTCTTGTCCTTAAGTCGGCATTGTGCCTTTTGTATTAAATTCCGATGCAATTTCTGTGTTTCATCGTCAATAAGAAGGACAGAGGGATATAGTAAACCGGGAGTGAAGCATCGGAATCTATTACTAGTGTCACAGGAATGGTTCAAACATAGTCAGTAAGAACAGTCAGTCTTCTTGTCCTTAAGTCGGCATTGTGCCTTTTGTATTTAATTCCGTCGCAGTTTCTGTGTTTCATCGTCAATAAGAAGGTCCAAGGGATACAGTAAACCTGAAGTGAAGAATTATAATCTATAACTAGCGTCACAGGAATGGTTCAAACATAGTCAGTAAGAAGAGTCAGTCTTTTGGACTTAAGTCTTCATTGTGCATTTTCTATTTAATTCGGATGTAATTTCTGTGTTTCATCGTCAATAAGAAGGTCAGAGGGATACAGTAAACCTGAAGTGAAGCATCGGAATCTATAACTAGTGTCACAGGAATCGTTCAAAACATAGTCAGTAAGAAGAGTCAGTCTTCTTATACATAAGTAGGCATTGTGCCTTTCGTATTTAATTCCGATACAATTTCTGTGTTTCACCGGCAATAAGAAGGTCAAAGGGATACAGGAAACCTGAAGTGAAGCATCGGAATCTATAACTAGTGTCACTGGAATGGTTCAAAATATAGACAGTAAGATGAGTCAGTCTTCTTGTACTTAAGTCGGCATTGTGCCTTTTGTAATTAATTCCGATGCAATTTCTGTGATTCATCGTCAATAAGAAGGCCCAAGGGATACAGTAAACCTGAAGTGAAGCATCGGACACTATAACTAGTGTCACAGAAATGGTTCAAAACATAGACAGTAGAAGAGTCAGTCTTCTTGTACTTAAGTCGGCATTGTGCCTTTTGTACTTAATTCCGATGCAATTTCTGTGTTTCATCGTCAATAGGAAGGTCAGAGGGAACATAAACCTGAAGGGAAGCATCGGAATCTGTAACTAGTGTCACAGGAATGGTTCAAAACATAGTCAGTATGAAGAGTCAGTCTTCTTGTCCTTAAGTCGGCAATGTGACTTTTGTACTTAATTCCGATGCAATTTCTGTGTTTCATCGTCAATATGAAGGTCAGTGGGATACAGTAAACCTGAAGTGAAGCATCGGAATCCAAAACTAGTGTCACAGGAATGATTCAAAACATAGTCAGTAGGAAGAGTCAGTCTTCTTGTACTTAAGTCGGCATTGTGCCTTTTGTATTTAAATCCGATGCAATTTCTGTGTTTCATCGTCAATAAGATTGTCCAAGGTATACAGTAAACCTGAAGTGAAGCATCGGAATCTATAACTAGTGTCACAGGAATGGTACAAAACATAGTCAGTAAGAAGAGTCAGATTTCATGTACTTAAGACGGCATTGTGACTTTTCTATTTAATTCCGATGCAATTTCTGTATTTCATCGTCAATAAGAAGATCCAAGGATACAGTAAACCTGGAGTGAAGCATCGGAATCTAAAACTAGTGTCACAGGAATGGTTCAAATCATAGACAGTAAGAGGAGTCTGTCTTCTTGTACTTAAGTCGGCATTGTGCCTTTTGTATTTAATTCCGATGCAATTTCTGTGTTTCGTCGTCAATAGGAAGGTCAGAGGGATACAATAAACCTGAAGTGAAGCATCGGAATCTATAACTAGTGTCACAGGAATGGTTCAAAACATAGTCAGTAAGAACAGTTAGTCTTCTTGTACTTAAGTCGGCATTGTGCTTTTGTATTTAATTCCGATGCAATTTCTGTGTTTCATCGTCAATGAGAACGTCCAAGGGATACAGTAAACGTGGAGTGTAGCATCGGAATCTATAACTTGTGTCACAGGATTGGTTCAAAACATAAACAGTAAGAAGAGTCAGTCTTCGTGTACTTTAGTCGGCATTAGCCTTTTGAATTAATTCCGACGCAATTCCTGTGTTTCATCGTCAATAAGAATGTCTAAGGGATACAGTAAACCTGAAGTAAAGCATCGGAATCTATAACTAGTGTCACAGGAATGGTTCAAAACATAGACAGTAAGAAGAGTCAGTCTTCTTGTACTTAAGTTGGCATTGTGCCTTTTGTATCTTATTCCGATGCAATTTCTATGTTTCATCATCAATAAGAAGGTCAGAGGGATACAGTAATCCTGAAGTGAAGCATCGGAATCTATAACTAGTGTCACAGGAATGGTTCAAAGCATAGTCAGTAAGAAGAGTCAATCTTCTTGTACTTAAGTTGGCATTGTGCATTTCGTATTTAATTCCGATGCAATTTCTGTGTTTCACCGGCAATAAGAAGGTCAGACAGATTGCAGGGAAACCTGATGCGAAGCATCGGAATCTATAACTAGTGTCACAGGAATGTTTCAAACATAGACAGTAAGAAGAGTCAGTCTTCTTGTACTTAAGTCGCCATTGTGACTTTTGTATTTAATTCCGATGCTAATTTCTGTTTTTCATCGTCAATAGGAAGGTCAGCTGGAAACAGTAAACATGAAGTGAAGCATCGGAATCTATACTAGTGTCACAGGAATGGTTTCAAAAATTAGACAGTAAGAAGAGTCATTTTCTTGTACTTAAGTCGGCATTGTGCCTTTTGTATTTAATTCCTGATGCAATTCTCTGTGTTTCATCGTCAAAAAGAAGGTCCACAGGGATACAGTAGACCTGAAGTGAAGCATCGGAATCGTACAACTAGTGTCACAGGAATCGGATTCAAAACATAGAATAGTAAGAAGAGGTCTGCTTTCTTGTACTTAAGTTGGCATTGTGCCTTTTCTATTTAGTTCCGATGCAGTTTCTGTGTTTCGTCGACAATAAGAAGGTTCCAGAGGGGATACAGTAAACCTGAAGTGAAGCATCGGAATCTAAAACTCGTCGTCACAGGAAACGTTCAAAACATAGTCAGTAAGAAGAGTCAGTCTTCTTGTACCTAAGTTCGGCATTGTGTCATTAGTATTTAATTCCGATGCAATCTCTGTGTTTCATCAGGCAATAAGACGGTCAAGGGATACAGTAAAACTGAAGCTGAAGCATCGGCATCTATAACTAGTGTCACAGGAATGGTTCAAAACATAGACAGGAAGAAGAGCCAGTTTTCTTGCACTTAAGTCGGCATTGTGCCTTTTCTATTTAATTCCGATGCAATTACTGTGTTTCGTCGTCAATAAGAAAGTCCCAGGGGTACAGTATACCTGAAGTGAAGCATCGGAATCGAAAACCCGTCTCACAGGAAAGGTTCAAACATAGTCAGTAAGAAGAGCCAGTCTACTTGTACTTCAGTCGGCATTGTGCCTTTTGTATTTAATTCCGATGCAATTTCTGTGTTTCATCGTCAATACGACGGCCAGAGGGATACAGTAAACCTGAAGTGAAGCATCGGACTCTATAACTAGTGTTACAGGAACGGTTTAAAACATAGACAGGAAGAAGGGCCAGTTTTCTTGCACTTAAGTCGGCATTGTGCCGTTTCTATTTAATTCCACTGCTTATTCTGTGTTTCGTCGTCGGGATACAGTGAACCTGAAGTGAAGCATTGGAATGTACAACTAGTGTCATAGGAATGGTTCAAAACATAGACAGTAACAAGGGTCAGCCTTCTTGTACTTAAGTCGGAATTGTGCCTTTTCTATTTAATTCCAATGCAGTTTCTGTGTTTCATCGTCAATAAGAAGGTCCAAGGGATACAGTGAACCTGAAGTGAAGCATTGGAATGTACAACTAGTGTCATAGGAATGGTTCAAACATAGACAGTAACAAGGGTCAGCCTTCTTGTACTTAAGTCGGAATTGTGCCTTTTCTATTTAATTCCGATGCAGTTTCTGTGTTTCATCGTCAATAAGAAGGTCAGAGGGATAGTGTAAACCTGAAGTGAAGCATCGGAATCTATAACTAGTGTCACAGGAATCGTTCAAATCATAGTCAGTAAGAAGAGTCAGTCTTCTTGTACATAAGTTGGCATTGTGCCTTTTGTATTTAATTACGATACAATTTCTGTGTTTCACCGGCAATAAGAAGGTCAAAGGGATACAGAAAACCTGAAGTGAAGAATCGGAATCTATAACCAGTGTCACAGGAATGGTTCAAAACAAGGGATACAGTAAACAAGAAGTGAAGCATTATAATCAATAACTAGTGTCACAGGAATGGTTCAAAACATAGTCAGTAAGAAGAGTCAGTCTTCTTGTACTTAAGTCTTCATTGTGCCTTTTCTGTTTAATTCAGATGCATTTTCTGTGTTTCATCGTCAATAAGAAGGTCCAAGGGATACAGTAAACCTGGAGTGAAGCATCGGAATCAATAACTAGTGTCAATGGAATGGTTCACAACATGGACAGTAGGAAGAGTCAAGCTTCTTGTACTTAAGTCGGCATTGTGCCTTTTGTATTTAATTCCGATGCAATTTCTGTGTTTCATCGTCAATAAGAAGGTCCGAGGGATACATTATACCAGATGTGAAGCATCGGAATCTATAACTAGTGTCACAGGAATCGTTCAAAACATAGTCTGTAAGAAGAGTCAGTCTTCTTGTACATAAGTTGGCATTGTGCCTTTCGTATTTAATTCCGATTCAATTTCTGCGTTTCACCTGCAATAAGAAGGTCAAAGGGATACAGGAAACCTGAAGTGAAGCATCGGAATCTATAACTAGTGTCACTGGAATGGTTCAAAATATAGACAGTAAGAAGAGTCAGTCTTCTTGTACTTAAGTCGGCATTGTGCCTTTTGTAATTAATTCCGATGCAATTTCTGTGATTCATGGTCAATAAGAAGGCCCAAGGGATACAGTAAACCTGAAGTGAAGCATCGGACACTATAACTAGTGTCACAGAAATGGTTCAAAACATAGGCAGTAGAAGAGTCAGTCTTCTTGTACTTAAGTCGGCATTGTGCCTTTTGTATTTAATTCCGATGCGATTTCTGTGTATCATCGTCAATAGGAAGGTCAGAGGGAAACAGAAAATCTGAAGTGAAGCATCGGAATCTATAACTAGTGTCACAGCAATGGTTCAAACCATAGTCAGTATGAAGAGTCAGTCTTCTTGTCCTTAAGTCGGCAATGTGCCTTTTGTAATTAATTCCGATGCAATTTCTGTGTTTCATCGTCAATATGAAGGTCAGTGGGATACAGTAAACCTGAAGTGAAGCATCGGAATCCAAAACTAGTGTCACAGGAATGATTCAAAACATAGTCAGTAGGAAGAGTCAGTCTTCTTGTACTTAAGTCGGCATTGTGAGTTTCTTTTTTTAAAATCCGATGCAATTTCTGTGTTTCATCGTCAATAAGATGGTCCAAGGTATACAGTAAACCTGAAGTGAAGCATCGCAATCTATAACTAGTGTCACAGGAATGGTTCAAACATAGACAGTGAGAAGAGTCAGTCTTCTTGTCCTTAAATCGGCATTGTGCCTCTTGTATTTAATTCCGATGCAATTTCTGTGTTTCATCGTCAATAAGAGGGTCCAAGGGATACTGTAAACCTATAGTGAAGCATCGGAATCGATAACTAGTGTCACTGTAATGGTTCAAAACATAGACAGTAAGAAGAGTCAGACGTCTTGTACTTAAGTCGGCGTTGTGCCTTTTGGATTTATTTCCGATGCCATTTCTGTGTGTCATCGTCAATAAGAAGGTCAGAGGGATACAGTAAACCTGAAGTGAAGCATCGGAATCTATAACTAGTGTCACTGGAATGGTTCAAAATATAGACAGTAAGAAGAGTCAGTCTTCTTGTACTTATGTCGGCATTGTGCCTTTTGTGTTTAATTCCGATGCAATTTCTGTGTTTCATCGTCAATAGGAAGATCAGAGGGAAACAGTAAACCTGAAGTGAAGCATCGGAATCTATAACTAGTGTCACAGGAATGGTTCAAAACATAGTCAGTATGAAGAGTCAGTCTTCTTGTCCTTAAGTCGGCATTGTGCCTTTTGTATTTAATTCCGATGCAATTTCTGTGTTTCATCGTCAATAAGAAGGTCAGTGGGATACAGTAATCCTGAAGTGAAGCATCGGAATCCAAAACTAGTGTCACAGGAATGATTCAAAACATAGACAGTAGGAAGAGTCAGTCTTTTTGTACTTAAGTCGGCACTGTGCCTTTTGTATTTAAATCCGATGCAATTTCTGTGTTTCATCGTCAATAAGAAGGTCCAAGGTATACAGTAAACCTGACGTGAAGCATCGGAATCTATAACTAGTGTCACAGGAATGGTTCAAAATATAGTCAGTCAGAAGAGTCAGTCTTCTTGTACTTAAGACGGCATTGTGACTTTTCTATTTAATTCCGATGCAATTTCTGTGTTTCGTCGTCAATAGGAAGGTCAGAGGGAAACAGTAAACCTGAAGTGAAGCATCGGAATCTATACTAGTGTCACAGGAATGGTTAAAAACATAGTCAGTAAGAAGAGTCAATCTTCTTGTCCTTAAGTCGGCATTGTGAATTTTGTATTTAATTCTGATGCAATCTCTGTGTTTCATCGTCAATAAGAAGGTCCAAGGAATACAGTGAACCTGAAGTGAAGCATCGGAATGTACAACTAGTGTCCCAGGAATGGTTCAAAACATAGACAGTAAGAAGGGTCAGCCTTCTTGTACTTAAGTCGGAATTGTGCCTTTTCTATTTAATTCCGATGCAGTTTCTGTGTTTCATCGTCAATAAGGTCAGAGGGATACAGTAAACCTGAAGTGAAGCATCGGAATTTATAACTAGTGTCACAGGAATCGTTCAAAACATAGTCAGTAAGAAGAGTCAGTCTTCTTGTACATAAGTTGGCATTGTGTCTTTCGTATTTAATTCCGATACAATCTCTGTGTTTCACCGGCAATAAGAAGGTCAAAGGGATACAGGAAACCTGAAGTGAAGCATCGGAATCTATAACTAGTGTCACAGGAATGGTTCAAACATAGACAGTAAGAAGAGTCAGTCTTCTTGTCCTTAAGTCGGCATTGTGCCTCTTGTATTTAATTCCGATGCAATTTCTGTGTTTCATCGTCAATAAGAGGGTCCAAGGGATACTGTAAACCTATAGTGAAGCATCGGAATGTATAACTAGTGTCACAGTAATGGTACAAAGCATCGACAGTAAGAAGAGTCAGACGTCTTGTACTTAAGTCGGAATTGTGCCTTTTGTATTTAATTCCGATGCAATTTCTGTGTTTCATCGTCAATAAGAAGGTCTGAGGGATACAGTATACCAGATGTGATGCATCGTAATCTATAGCTAGTGTCACAGGAATGGTTCAAATCATAGTCGGTAAGAAGAGTCAGTCTTCTTGTCCTTAAGTCGGCATTGTGCCTTTTGTATTTAATTCTGATGCAATTTCTGTGTTTCATCGTCAATAAGAAGGTCCAAGGGTTACAGTGAACCTGAAGTGAAGCATTGGAATGTACAACTAGTGTCATAGGAATGGTTCAAAACATAGACAGTAACAAGGGTCAGCCTTCTTGTACTTAAGTCGGAATTGTGCCTTTTCTATTTAATTCCAATGCAGTTTCTGTGTTTCATCGTCAATAAGAAGGTCCAAGGGATACAGTGAACCTGAAGTGAAGCATTGGAATGTACAACTAGTGTCATAGGAATGGTTCAAAACATAGACAGTAACAAGGGTCAGCCTTCTTGTACTTAAGTCGGAATTGTGCCTTTTCTATTTAATTCCGATGCAGTTTCTGTGTTTCATCGTCAATAAGAAGGTCAGAGGGATAGTGTAAACCTGAAGTGAAGCATCGGAATCTATAACTAGTGTCACAGGAATCATTCAAATCATAGTCAGTAAGAAGAGTCAGTCTTCTTGTACATAAGTTGGCATTGTGCCTTTTGCATTTAATTACGATACAATTTCTGTGTTTCACCGCAAATAAGAAGGTCAAAGAGATACAGAAAACCTGAAGTGAAGAATCGGAATCTATAACTAGTGTCACAGGAATGGTTCAAAACAAGGGATATAGTAAACAAGAAGTGAAGCATTATAATCAATAACTAGTGTCACAGGAATGGTTCAAAACATAGTCAGTAAGAAGAGTCAGTCTTCTTGTACTTAAGTCCTCATTGTGCCTTTTCTGTTTAATTCCGATGCATTTTCTGTGTTTCATCGTCAATAAGAAGGTCCAAGGGATACAGTAAACCTGGAGTGAAGCATCGGAATCAATAACTAGTGTCAATGGAATGGTTCACAACATGGACAGTAGGAAGAGTCAAGCTTCTTGTACTTAAGTCGGCATTGTGCCTTTTGTATTTAATTCCGATGCAATTTCTGTGTTTCATCGTCAATAGGAAGGTCAGAGGGAAACGGTAAACCTGAAGTGAAGCATCGGAATCTATAACTAGTGTCACAGCAATGGTTCAAACCATAGTCAGTATGAAGAGTCAGTCTTCTTGTCCTTAAGTCGGCAATGTGCCTTTTGTAATTAATTCCGATGCAATTTCTGTGTTTCATCGTCAATATGCAGGTCAGTGGGATACAGTAAACCTGAAGTGAAGCATCGGAATCCAAAACTAGTGTCACAGGAATGATTCAAAACATAGTCAGTAGGAAGAGTCAGTCTTCTTGTACTTAAGTCGGCATTGTGAGTTTCTTTTTTTTAAATCCGATGCAATTTCTGTGTTTCATCGTCAATAAGATGGTCCAAGGTATACAGTAAACCTGAAGTGAAGCATCGGAATCTATAACTAGTGTCACAGGAATGGTTAAAACATAGACAGTGAGAAGAGTCAGTCTTCTTGTCCTTAAATCGGCATTGTGCCTCTTGTATTTAATTCCGATGCAATTTCTGTGTTTCATCGTCAATAAGAGGGTCCAAGGGATACTGTAAACCTATAGTGAAGCATCGGAATCGATAACTAGTGTCACAGTAATGGTTCAAAACATAGACAGTAAGAAGAGTCAGACGTCTTGTACTTAAGTCGGCGTTGTGCCTTTTGGATTTATTTCCGATGCAATTTCTGTGTGTCATCGTCAATAAGAAGGTCAGAGGGATACAGTAAACCTGAAGTGAAGCATCGGAATCTATAACTAGTGTCACTGGAATGGTTCAAAATATAGACAGTAAGAACAGTCAGTCTTCTTGTACTTATGTCGGCATTGTGCCCTTTGTGTTTAATTCCGATGCAATTTCTGTGTTTCATCGTCAATAGGAAGATCAGAGGGAAACAGTAAACCTGAAGTGAAGCATCGGTATCTATAACTAGTGTCACAGGAATGGTTCAAAACATTGTCAGTATGAAGAGTCAGTCTTCTTGTCCTTAAGTCGGCATTGTGCCTTTTGTATTTAATTCCGATGCAATTTCTGTGTTTCATCGTCAATAAGAAGGTCAGTGGGATACAGTAATCCTGAAGTGAAGCATCGGAATCCAAAACTAGTGTCACAGGAATGATTCAAAACATAGACAGTAGGAAGAGTCAGTCTTTTTGTACTTAAGTCGGCACTGTGCATTTTGTATTTAAATCCGATGCAATTTCTGTGTTTCATCGTCAATAAGAAGGTCCAAGGGAAACAGTAAACCTGAAGTGAAGCATCGGAATGTATAACTAGTGTCACAGGAATGGTTCAAAACATAGTCAGTAAGAACAGTTAGTCTTCTTGTCCTTAAGTCGGCATTCTGCCTTTTGTATTTAATTCCGATGCAAGTTCTGTGTTTCATCGTCAATGAGAAGGTCCAAGGGATACAGTAAACCTGGAGTGTAGCATCGGAATCTATAACTTGTGTCACAGGAATGGTTCAAATCATAGACAGCAAGAAGTGTCAGTCTTCGTGTACTTTAGTCGGCATTTGCCTTTTGTATTTAATTCCGACGCAATTTCTGTGTTTCATCGTCAATAAGAAGGTCCAAGGGATACTGTAAACCTGGAGTGAAGCATCGGAATCTATAACTAGTGTCACAGTAATGGTTCAAGACATAGACAGTAAGAAAGGTCAGACGTCTTGTACTGAAGCCGGCATTGTGCCTTTTGTATTTAATTCCGATGCAATTTCTGTGTTTCATCGTCAATAAGAAGGTCCAAGGGATGCAGTTAACCTGAAGTGAAGCATCGGAATCTATAACTAGTGTCACAGGAATGGTTCAAACATAGTCAGTAAGAAGAGTCAGTCTTTTTGTACTTAAGTTGTAATTGTGCCTTTTCTATTTAATTCCGATGCAATTTTTGTGTTTCATCGTCAATAAGAAGGTCCAAGGGATACAGTAAACCTAAAGTGAAGCATCGGAATCTATAACTAGTGTCACAGGAATGGTTCAAACATAGTCAGTAAGAACAGTCAGTCTTCTTGTCCTTAAGTCGGCATTGTGCCTTTTGTATTTAATTCCGACGCAGTTTCTGTGTTTCATCGTCAATAAGAAGGTCCAAGGGATACAGTAAACCTGAAGTGAAGAATTATAATCTATAACTAGCGTCACAGGAATGGTTCAAAACATAGTCAGTAAGAAGAGTCAGTCTTTTTGTACTTAAGTCTTCATTGTGCCTTTTCTATTTAATTCGGATGTAATTTCTGTGTTTCATCGTCAATAAGAATGTCAGAGGGATACAGTAAACCTGAAGTGAAGCATCGGAATCTATAACTAGTGTCACAGGAATCGTTCAAAACATAGTCAGTAAGAAGAGTCAGTCTTCTTGTACATAAGTTGGCATTGTGCTTTTCGTATTTAATTCCGATACAATTTCTGTGTTTCACCGGCAATAAGAAGGTCAAAGGGATACAGGAAACCTGAAGTGAAGCATCGGAATCTATAACTAGTGTCACTGGAATGGTTCAAAATATAGACAGTAAGAAGAGTCAGTCTTCTTGTACTTAAGTCGGCATTGTGCCTTTTGTAATTAATTCCGATGCAATTTCTGTGATTCATCGTCAATAAGAAGGCCCAAGGGATACAGTAAACCTGAAGTGAAGCATCGGACACTATAACTAGTGTCACAGAAATGGTTCAAAACATAGACAGTAGAAGAGTCAGTCTTCTTGTACTTAAGTCGGCATTGTGCCTTTTGTACTTAATTCCGATGCAATTTCTGTGTTTCATCGTCAATAGGAAGGTCAGAGGGAAATAGTAAACCTGAAGTGAAGTATCGGAATCTGTAACTAGTGTCACAGGAATGGTTCAAAACATAGTCAGTATGAAGAGTCAGTCTTCTTGTCCTTAAGTCGGCAATGTGCCTTTTGTACTTAATTCCGATGCAATTTCTGTGATTCATCGTCAATAAGAAGGCCCAAGGGATACAGTAAACCTGAAGTGAAGCATCGGACACTATAACTAGTGTCACAGAAATGGTTCAAAACATAGACAGTAGAAGAGTCAGTCTTCTTGTACTTAAGTCGGCATTGTGCCTATTGTACTTAATTCCGATGCAATTTCTGTGTTTCATCGTCAATAGGAAGGTCAGAGGGAAATAGTAAACCTGAAGTGAAGCATCGGAATCTGTAACTAGTGTCACAGGAATGGTTCAAAACATAGTCAGTATGAAGAGTCAGTCTTCTTGTCCTTAAGTCGGCAATGTGCCTTTTGTACTTAATTCCGATGCAATTTCTGTGTTTCATCGTCAATAAGAAGGTCAGTGGGATACAGTAAACCTGAAGTGAAGCATCGGAATGCAAAACTAGTGTCACAGGAATGATTCAAAATATAATCAGTAGGAAGAGTCAGTCTTCTTGTACTTAAGTCGGCATTGTGCCTGTTGTATTTAAGTCCGATGCAATTTCTGTGTTTCATCGTCAATAAGATGGTCCAAGGCATACAGTAAACCTGAAGTGATGCATCGGAATCTATAACTAGTGTCACAGGAATGGTACATAACATAGTCAGTAAGAAGAGTCAGAATTCATGTACTTAAGACGGCATTGTGACTTTTCTATTTAATTCCGATGCAATTTCTGTGTTTCATCGTCAATAAGAAGATCCAAGGGATACAGTAAACCTGGTGTGAAGCATCGGAATCTAAAACTAGTGTCACAGGAATGGTTCAAATCATAGACAGTAAGAGGAGTCAGTCTTCTTGTACTTCAGTCGGCATTGTGCCTTTTGTATTTAATTCCGATGCAATTTCTGTGTTTCGTCGTCAATAGGAAGGTCAGAGGGATACAATAAACCTGAAGTGAAGCATCGGAATCTATAACTAGTGTCACAGGAATGGTTCAAAACATAGTCAGTAAGAACAGTTAGTCTTCTTGTCCTTAAGTCGGCATTGTGCTTTTGTATTTAATTCCGATGTAATTTCTGTGTTTCATCGTCAATGAGAACGTCCAAGGGATACAGGAAACGTGGAGTGTAGCATCGGAATCTATAACTTGTGTCACAGGAATGGTTCAAAACATAGTCAGTATGAAGAGTCAGTCTTCTTGTCCTTAAGTCGGCAATGTGCCTTTTGTACTTAATTCCGATGCAATTTCTGTGATTCATCGTCAATAAGAAGGCCCAAGGGATACAGTAAACCTGAAGTGAAGCATCGGACACTATAACTAGTGTCACAGAAATGGTTCAAAACATAGACAGTAGAAGAGTCAGTCTTCTTGTACTTAAGTCGGCATTGTGCCTATTGTACTTAATTCCGATGCAATTTCTGTGTTTCATCGTCAATAGGAAGGTCAGAGGGAAATAGTAAACCTGAAGTGAAGCATCGGAATCTGTAACTAGAGTCACAGGAATGGTTCAAAACATAGTCAGTATGAAGAGTCAGTCTTCTTGTCCTTAAGTCGGCAATGTGCCTTTTGTACTTAATTCCGATGCAATTTCTGTGTTTCATCGTCAATAAGAAGGTCAGTGGGATACAGTAAACCTGAAGTGAAGCATCGGAATGCAAAACTAGTGTCACAGGAATGATTCAAAACATAATCAGTAGGAAGAGTCAGTCTTCTTGTACTTAAGTCGGCATTGTGCCTGTTGTATTTAAGTCCGATGCAATTTCTGTGTTTCATCGTCAATAAGATGGTCCAAGGCATACAGTAAACCTGAAGTGATGCATCGGAATCTATAACTAGTGTCACAGGAATGGTACATAACATAGTCAGTAAGAAGAGTCAGAATTCATGTACTTAAGACGGCATTGTGACTTTTCTATTTAATTCCGATGCAATTTCTGTGTTTCATCGTCAATAAGAAGATCCAAGGGATACAGTAAACCTGGTGTGAAGCATCGGAATCTAAAACTAGTGTCACAGGAATGGTTCAAATCATAGACAGTAAGAGGAGTCAGTCTTCTTGTACTTATGTCGGCATTGTGCCTTTTGTATTTAATTCCGATGCAATTTCTGAGTTTCGTCGTCAATAGGAAGGTCAGAGGGATACAATAAACCTGAAGTGAAGCATCGGAATCTATAACTAGTGTCACAGGAATGGTTCAAAACATAGTCAGTAAGAACAGTTAGTCTTCTTGTCCTTAAGTCGGCATTGTGCTTTTGTATTTAATTCCGATGTAATTTCTGTGTTTCATCGTCAATGAGAACGTCCAAGGGATACAGGAAACGTGGAGTGTAGCATCGGAATCTATAACTTGTGTGACAGGATTGGTTCAAAACATAGACAGTAAGAAGAGTCAGTCTTCGTGTACTTTAGTCGGCATTAGCCTTTTGAATTTAATTCAACGGCAATTTCTGTGTTTCATCGTCAATAAGATTGTCTAAGGGATACAGTAAACCTGAAGTAAAGCATCGGAATCTATAACTGGTGTCACAGGAATGGTTCAAAACATAGACAGTAAGAAGAGTCAGTCTTCTTGTACTTAAGTCGGCATTGTGCCATTTGTATCTTATTCCGCTGCAATTTCTATGTTTCATCATCAATAAGAATGTCAGAGGGATACAGTAATCCTGAAGTGAAGTATCCGAATCTATAACTAGTGTCACAGGAATGGTTCAAAACATAGTCAGTAAGAAGAGTCAATCTTCTTGTACTTAAGTTGGCATTGTGCATTTCGTATTTAATTCCAATGCAATTTCTGTGGTTCACCGGCAATAAGAAGGTCAGAGGGATGCAGGAAACCTGAAGCGAAGCATCGGAATCTATAACTAGTGTCACAGGAATGGTTCAAACATAGACAGTAAGAAGAGTCAGTCTTCTTGTACTTAAGTCGTCATTGTGCGTTTTGTATTTAATTCCGATGCAATTTCTGTTTTTCATCGTCAATAGGAAGGTCAGAGGGAAACAGTAAACCTGAAGTGAAGCATCGGAATCTATACTAGTGTCACAGGAATGGTTCAAAACATAGTCAGTAGGAAGAGTCAATCTTCTTGTCCTTAAGTCGGCATTGTGAATTTTGTATTTAATTCTGATGCAATTTCTGTGTTTCATCGTCAATAAGAAGGTCCAAGGAATACAGTGAACCTGAAGTGAAGCATCGGAATGTACAACTAGTGTCACAGGAATGGTTCAAATCATAGACAGTAAGAAGGGTCAGTCTTCTTGTACTTAAGTCGGAATTGTGCCTTTTCTATTTAATTCCGATGCAGTTTCTGTGTTTCATCGTCAATAAGAAGGTCAGAGGGATACAGTAAACCTGAAGTGAAGCATCGGAATTTATAACTAGTGTCACAGGAATCGTTCAAAACATAGTCAGTAAGAAGAGTCAGTCTTCTTGTACATAAGTTGGCATTGTGCCTTTCGTATTTAATTCCGATACAATCTCTGTGTTTCACCGGCAATAAGAAGGTCAAAGGGATACAGGAAACCTGAAGTGAAGCATCGGAATCTATAACTAGTGTCACAGGAATGGTTCAAACATAGACAGTAAGAAGAGTCAGTCTTCTTGTCCTTAAGTCGGCATTGTGCCTCTTGTATTTAATTCCGATGCAATTTCTGTGTTTCATCGTCAATAACAGGGTCCAAGGGATACTGTAAACCTATAGTGAAGCATCGGAATGTATAACTAGTGTCACAGTAATGGTACAAAGCATCGACAGTAAGAAGAGTCAGACGTCTTGTACTTAAGTCGGAATTGTGCCTTTTGGATTTATTTCCGATGCAATTTCTGTGTTTCATCGTCAATAGGAAGGTCAGAGGGAAACAGTAAACCTGAAGTGAAGCATCGGAATCTATAACTAGTGTCACAGGAATCGTTCAAAACATAGTCAGTAAGAAGAGTCAGTCTTCTTGTACATAAGTTGGCATTGTGCCTTTCGTATTTAATTCCGATACAATTTCTGTGTTCACCTGCAATAAGAAGGTCAAAGGGATACAGGAAACCTGAAGTGAAGCATCGGAATCTATAACTAGTGTCACTGGAATGGTTCAAAATATAGACAGTAAGAAGAGTCAGTCTTCTTGTACTTATGTCGGCATTGTGCCTTTTGTAATTAATTCCGATGCAATTTCTGTGATTCATGGTCAATAAGAAGGCCCAAGGGATACAGTAAACCTGAAGTGAAGCATCGGACACTATAACTAGTGCCACAGAAATGGTTCAAAACATAGACAGTAGAAGAGTCAGTCTTCTTGTACTTAAGTCGGCATTGTGCCTTTTGTATTTAATTCCGATGCAATTTCTGTGTTTCATCGTCAATAGGAAGGTCAGAGGGAAACAGTAAACCTGAAGTGAAGCATCGGAATCTATAACTAGTGTCACAGCAATGGTTCAAACCATAGTCAGTATGAAGAGTCAGTCTTCTTGTCCTTAAGTCGGCAATGTGCCTTTTGTAATTAATTCCGATGCAATTTCTGTGTTTCATCGTCAATATGAAGGTCAGTGGGATACAGTAAACCTGAAGTGAAGCATCGGAATCCAAAACTAGTGTCACAGGAATGATTCAAAACATAGTCAGTAGGAAGAGTCAGTCTTCTTGTACTTAGGTCGGCATTGTGAGTTTCTTTTTTTTAAATCCGATGCAATTTCTGTGTTTCATCGTCAATAAGATGGTCCAAGGTATACAGTAAACCTGAAGTGAAGCATCGGAATCTATAACTAGTGTCACAGGAATGGTTCATACATAGACAGTGAGAAGAGTCAGTCTTCTTGTCCTTAAATCGGCATTGTGCCTCTTGTATTTAATTCCGATGCAATTTCTGTGTTTCATCGTCAATAAGAGGGTCCAAGGGATACTGTAAACCTATAGTGAAGCATCGGAATCGATAACTAGTGTCACAGTAATGGTTCAAAACATAGACAGTAAGAAGAGTCAGACGTCTTGTACTTAAGTCGGCGTTGTGCCTTTTGGATTTATTTCCGATGCAATTTCTGTGTGTCATCGTCAATAAGAAGGTCAGAGGGATACAGTAAACCAGAAGTGAAGCATCGGAATCTATAACTAGTGTCACTGGAATGGTTCAAAATATAGACAGTAAGAAGAGTCAGTCTTCATGTACTTATGTCGGCATTGTGCCTTTTGTGTTTAATTCCGATGCAATTTCTGTGTTTCATCGTCAATAGGAAGATCAGAGGGAAACAGTAAACCTGAATTGAAGCATCGGAATCTATAACTAGTGTCACAGGAATGGTTCAAAGCATTGTCAGTATGAAGAGTCAGTCTTCTTGTCCTTAAGTCGGCATTGTGCCTTTTGTATTTAATTCCGATGCAATTTCTGTGTTTCATCGTCAATAAGAGGGTCAGTGGGATACAGTAATCCTGAAGTGAAGCATCGGAATCCAAAACTAGTGTCACAGGAATGATTCAAAACATAGACAGTAGGAAGAGTCAGTCTTTTTTGTACTTAAGTCGGCACTGTGCATTTTGTATTTAAATCCGATGCAATTTCTGTGTTTCATCGTCAATAAGAAGGTCCAAGGGAAACAGTAAACCTGAAGTGAAGCATCGGAATGTATAACTAGTGTCACAGGAATGGTTCAAAACATAGTCAGTAAGAACAGTTAGTCTTCTTGTCCTTAAGTCGGATTTCTGCCTTTTGTATTTAATTCCGATGCAAGTTCTGTGTTTCATCGTCAATGAGAAGGTCCAAGGGATACAGTAAACCTGGAGTGTAGCATCGGAATCTATAACTTGTGTCACAGGAATGGTTCAAATCATAGACAGTAAGAAGTGTCAGTCTTCGTGTACTTTAGTCGGCATTTGCCTTTTGTATTTAATTCCGACGCAATTTCTGTGTTTCATCGTCAATAAGAAGGTCCAAGGGATACTGTAAACCTGGAGTGAAGCATCGGAATCTATAACTAGTGTCACAGTAATGGTTCAAGACATAGACAGTAAGAAAGGTCAGACGTCTTGTACTGAAGCCGGCATTGTGCCTTTTGTATTTAATTCCGATGCAATTTCTGTGTTTCATCGTCAATAAGAAGGTCCAAGGGATGCAGTTAACCTGAAGTGAAGCATCGGAATCTATAACTAGTGTCACAGGAATGGTTCAAACATAGTCAGTAAGAAGAGTCAGTCTTTTTGTACTTAAGTTGTAATTGTGCCTTTTCTATTTAATTCCGATGCAATTTTTGTGTTTCATCGTCAATAAGAAGGTCCAAGGGATACAGTAAACCTACAGTGAAGCATCGGAATCTATAACTAGTGTCACAGGAATGGTTCAAACATAGTCAGTAAGAACAGTCAGTCTTCTTGTCCTTAAGTCGGCATTGTGCCTTTTGTATTTAATTCCGACGCAGTTTCTGTGTTTCATCGTCAATAAGAAGGTCCAAGGGATACAGTAAACCTGAAGTGAAGAATTATAATCTATAACTAGCGTCACAGGAATGGTTCAAAACATAGTCAGTAAGAAGAGTCAGTCTTTTTGTACTTAAGTCTTCATTGTGCCTTTTCTATTTAATTCGGATGTAATTTCTGTGTTTCATCGTCAATAAGAATGTCAGAGGGATACAGTAAACCTGAAGTGAAGCATCGGAATCTATAACTAGTGTCACAGGAATCGTTCAAAACATAGTCAGTAAGAAGAGTCAGTCTTCTTGTACATAAGTTGGCATTGTGCTTTTCGTATTTAATTCCGATACAATTTCTGTGTTTCGCCGGCAATAAGAAGGTCAAAGGGATACAGGAAACCTGAAGTGAAGCATCGGAATCTATAACTAGTGTCACTGGAATGGTTCAAAATATAGACAGTAAGAAGAGTCAGTCTTCTTGTACTTAAGTCGGCATTGTGCCTTTTGTAATTAATTCCGATGCAATTTCTGTGATTCATCGTCAATAAGAAGGCCCAAGGGATACAGTAAACCTGAAGTGAAGCATCGGACACTATAACTAGTGTCACAGAAATGGTTCAAAACATAGACAGTAGAAGAGTCAGTCTTCTTGTACTTAAGTCGGCATTGTGCCTTTTGTACTTAATTCCGATGCAATTTCTGTGTTTCATCGTCAATAGGAAGGTCAGAGGGAAATAGTAAACCTGAAGTGAAGTATCGGAATCTGTAACTAGTGTCACAGGAATGGTTCAAAACATAGTCAGTATGAAGAGTCAGTCTTCTTGTCCTTAAGTCGGCAATGTGCCTTTTGTACTTAATTCCGATGCAATTTCTGTGATTCATCGTCAATAAGAAGGTCCAAGGGATACAGTAAACCTGAAGTGAAGCATCGGACACTATAACTAGTGTCACAGAAATGGTTCAAAACATAGACAGTAGAAGAGTCAGTCTTCTTGTACTTAAGTCGGCATTGTGCCTTTTGTACTTAATTCCGATGCAATTTCTGTGTTTCATCGTCAATAGGAAGGTCAGAGGGAAATAGTAAACCTGAAGTGAAGCATCGGAATCTGTAACTAGTGTCACAGGAATGGTTCAAAACATAGTCAGTATGAAGAGTCAGTCTTCTTGTCCTTAAGTCGGCAATGTGCCTTTTGTATTTAATTCCGATGCAATTTCTGTTTTTCATCGTCAATAGGAAGGTCAGAGGGAAACAGTAAACCTGAAGTGAAGCATCGGAATCTATACTAGTGTCACAGGAATGGTTCAAAACATAGTCAGTAGGAAGAGTCAATCTTCTTGTCCTTAAGACGGCATTGTGAATTTTGTATTTAATTCTGATGCAATTTCTGTGTTTCATCGTCAATAAGAAGGTCCAAGGAATACAGTGAACCTGAAGTGAAGCATCGGAATGTACAACTAGTGTCACAGGAATGGTTCAAAACATAGACAGTAAGAAGGGTCAGCCTTCTTGTACTTAAGTCGGAATTGTGCCTTTTCTATTTAATTCCGATGCAGTTTCTGTGTTTCATCGTCAATAAGAAGGTCAGAGGGATACAGTAAACCTGAAGTGAAGCATCGGAATTTATAACTAGTGTCACAGGAATCGTTCAAAACATAGTCAGTAAGAAGAGTCAGTCTTCTTGTACATAAGTTGGCATTGTGCCTTTCGTATTTAATTCCGATACAATCTCTGTGTTTCACCGGCAATAAGAAGGTCAAAGGGATACAGGAAACCTGAAGTGAAGCATCGGAATCTATAACTAGTGTCACAGGAATGGTTCAAACATAGACAGTAAGAAGAGTCAGTCTTCTTGTCCTTAAGTCGGCATTGTGCCTCTTGTATTTAATTCCGATGCAATTTCTGTGTTTCATCGTCAATAACAGGGTCCAAGGGATACTGTAAACCTATAGTGAAGCATCGGAATGTATAACTAGTGTCACAGTAATGGTACAAAGCATCGACAGTAAGAAGAGTCAGACGTCTTGTACTTAAGTTGGAATTGTGCCTTTTGGATTTATTTCCGATGCAATTTCTGTGTTTCATCGTCAATAGGAAGGTCAGAGGGAAGCAGTAAACCTGAAGTGAAGCATCGGAATCTATAACTAGTGTCACAGGAATGGTTCAAAGCATAGTCAGTACGAAGAGTCAGTCTTCTTGTCCTTAAGTCGGCATTGTGCCTTTTGTATTTAATTCCGATGCAATTTCTGTGTTTCATCGTCAATACGAAGGTCAGTGGGATACAGTAAACCCGAAGTGAAGCATCGGAATCTATTACTAGTGTCACAGGAATGGTTCAAAACATAGTCAGTAAGAAGAGTCAGTCTTCTTGTCCTTAAGTCGGCATTGTGCCTTTTGTATCTCATTCCGATGCAATTTCTATGTTTCATCATCACTAAGAAGGTCAGAGGGATACAGTAATCCTGAAGTGAAGCATCGGAAACTATAACTAGCGTCACAGGAATGGTTCAAAACATAGTCAGTAAGAAGAGTCAATGTTCTTGTACTTAAGTTGGCATTGTGCATTTCGTATTTAATTCTGATGCAATTTCTGTGTTTCACCGGCAATAAGAGTGTCAGAGGGATGCAGGACACCTGAAGTGAAGCATCGAAATCTATAACTAGTGTCACAGGAATGGTTCAAAAATAGACAGTAAAAAGAGTCAGTCTTCTTGTACTTAAGTCGGCATTGTGCATTTTGTAGTTAATTCCGATGCAATTTCAGTTTTTCATCGTCAATAGGAAGGTCAGAGGGAAACAGTAAACCTGAATTGAAGCATCGGAATCTATAACTAGTGTCACAGTAATGGTTCAAAGCATAGTCAGTAAGAAGAGTCAATGTTCTTGTCCTTAAGTCGGCATTGTGCCTCTTGTATTTAATTCCGATGCAATTTCTGTGTTTCATCGTCAATAAGAAGGTCCAAGGGATACTGTAAATCTGGAGTGAAGCATCGGAATCTATAACTAGTGTCACAGTAATGGTTCAAAACATAGACAGTTAGATGAGTCAGACGTCTTGTACTGAAGCCGGCATTGTGCCTTTTGTATTTAATTCCGATGCAATTTCTGTGTTTCATCGTCAATAAGAAGGTCCAAGGGATGCAGTAAACCTGAAGTGAAGCATCGGAATCTATAACTAGTGTCACTGGAATGGTTCAAAGTATAGACAGTAAGAAGAGTCAGTCTTCTTGTACTTAAGTCTACATTGTGCCTTTTCTATTTAATTCCGATGCAATTTCTGTGTTTCATCGTCAATAAGAAGGTCAGAGGGATACAATAAACCTGAAGTGAAGCATAGGAATCTATAACTAGTGTCACAGGAATGGTTCAAACATAGTCAGTAAGAACAGTCAGTCTTCTTGTCCTTAAGTCGGCATTGTGCCTTTTGTATTTAATTCCGACGCAATTTCTGTGTTTCATCGGCAATAAGAAGGTCCAAGGGATACAGTAAACCTGAAGTGAAGCATTATAATCTATAACTAGTGTCACAGGAATGGTTCAAAACATAGTCAGTAAGAAGAGTCAGTCTTCTTGTACTTAAGTCTTCATTGTGCCTTTTCTATTTAATTCCGATGCAATTTCTGTGTTTCATCGTCAATAAGAAGGTCTGAGGGTTACCGTATACCAGATGTGAAGCATCGGAATCTATAGCTAGTGACACAGGAATGGTTCAAAACATAGTCAGTAAGAAGAGTCAGTCTTCTTGTCCTTAAGTCGGCATTCTGCCTTTTGTATTTAATTCTGATGCAATTTCTGTGTTTCATCGTCAATAAGAAGGTCCAAGGGATACAATGAGCCTGAAGTGAAGCATCGGATTGTACAACTAGTGTCATAGGAATGGTTCAAAACATAGACAGTAAGAACAGTTAGTCTTCTTGTCCTTAAGTCGGCATTGTGCTTTTGTATTTAATTCCGATGCAATTTCTATGTTTCATCGTCAATGAGAAGGTCCAAGGGATACAGTAAACGTGGAGTGTAGCATCGGAATCTATAACTTGTGTCACAGGATTGGTTCGAAACATAGACAGTAAGAAGAGTCAGCCTTCGTGTACTGTAGTCGGCATTAGCCGTTTGTATTTAATTCCGACGCAATTTCTGTGTTTCATCGTCAATAAGAAGGTCTAAGGGATAAAGTAAACCTGAAGTAAAGCATCGGAATCTATAACTAGTGTCACAGGAATGGTTCAAAACATAGACAGTTAGAAGAGTCAGTCTTCTTGTACTTAAGTCGGCATTGTGCCTTTTGTATTTTATTCCGATGCAATTTCTATGTTTCATCATCAGTAAGAAGGTCAGAGGGATACAGTAATCATGAAGTGAAGCATCGGAATCTATAACTAGTGTCACAGGAATAGTTCAAAACATAGTCAGTAAGAAGAGTCAATCTTCTTGTACTTAAGTTGGCATTGTGTATTTCGTATTTAATTCCGATGCAATTTCTGTGTTTCACCGGCAATAAGAAGGTCAGAGGGATGCAGGAAACCTGAAGCGAAGCATCGGAATCTATAACTAGTGTCACAGGAATGGTTCAAAACATAGTCAGTAATAAGAGTCAATCTTCTTGTCCTTAAGTCGGCATTGCGCCTTTTGTATTTCATTCTGATGCAATTTCTGTGTTTCATCGTCAATAAGAAGGTCCAAGGAATACAGTGAACCTGAAGTGAAGCATCGGAATGTACAACTAGTGTCATAGCAATGGTTCAAATCATAGACAGTAAGAAGAGTCAGCCTTCTTGTACTTAAGTCGGAATTGTGCCTTTTCTATTTAATTCCGATGCAGTTTCTGTGTTTCATCGTCAATATAAAGGTTAGAGGGATACAGTAAACCTGAAGTGAAGCATCGGAATCTATAACTAGTGTCACAGGAATCGTTCAAAACATAGTCAGTAAGAAGAGTCAGTCTTCTTGTACATAAGGTGGCATTGTGGCTTTCGTATTTAATTCCGATACAATCTGTGTGTTTCACCGGCAATAAAAAGGTCAAAGGGATACAGGAAACCTGAAGTGAAGCATCGGAATCTATAACTAGTGTCACAGGAATGGTTCAAACATAGACAGTAAGAAGAGTCAGTCTTCTTGTCCTTAAGTCGGCATTGTGCCTCTTGTATTTAATTCCGATGCAATTTCTGTGTTTCATCGTCAATAAGAGGGTCCAAGGGATACTGTAAACCTATAGTGAAGCATCGGAATCTATAACTAGTGTCACAGTAATGGTTCAAAATATCGACAGTAAGAAGAGTCAGACGTCTTGTACTTAAGTCGGCATTGTGCCTTTTGTATTTAATTCTGATGCAATTTCTGTGTATCATCGTCAATAAGAATGTCAGTGGGATACAGTAAACCTGAAGTGAAGCATCGGAATCTATAACTAGTGTCACAGGAATGGTTAAAACCATAGTCGGTAAGAAGAGTCAGTCTTCTTGTCCTTAAGTCGGCATTGTGCCTTTTGTATTTAATTGCGATGCAATTTCTGTATTTCATCGTCAATGAGAAGGTCCAAGGGATACAGTAAATCTGGAGTGTAGCATCGGAATCTATTACTTGTGTCACAGGAATAGTTCAAAACATAGACAGTAAGAAGAGTCAGGCTTCGTGTACTTTAGTCGGCCTTTGCCTTTTGTATTTAATTCCGACGCAATTTCTGTGTTTCATCGTCAATAAGAAGGTCTAAGGGATACAGTAAACCTGAAGTGAAGCATCGGAATCTATAACTAGTGTCACAGGAATGGTTCAAAACATAGACAGTGAGAAGAGTCAGTCTTCCTGTACTTAAGTCGGCATTGTGCCTTTTGTATCTTATTCCGATGCAATTTCTATGTTTCATCATCGCTAAGGAGGTCAGAGGGATACAGTAATCCTGAAGTGAAGCATCGGAATCTATAACTCGCGTCTCAGGAATGGTTCAAAACATAGTCAGTAAGAAGAGTCAATCTTCTTGTACTTAAGTTGGCATTGTGCATTTCGTATTTAATTCTGATGCAATTTCTGTGTTTCACCGTCAATAAGAAGGTCAGAGGGATGCAGGAAACCTGAAGTGAAGCATCGGAATCTATAACTAGTGTCACAGGAATGGTTCATACATAGACAGTAAGAAGCGTCAGTCTTCTTGTACTTAAGTCAGCATTGTACCTTTTGTAGTTAATTTCGATGCATTTTCTGTTTTTCATCGTCAATAGGAAGGTCAGAGGGAAACAGTAAGCCTGAAGTGAAGCATCGGAATCTATAACTAGTGTCACAGTAATGGTTCAAAACATAGACAGTAAGATGAGTCAGACGTCTTGTACTGAAGCCGGCATTGTGCCTTTTGTATTTAATTCCGATGCAATTTCTGTGTTTCATCGTCAATAAAAAGGTCTGAGGGTTACAGTATACCAGATGTGAAGCATCGGAATCTATAGGTAGTGTCACAGGAATGGTTCAATACGTAGTCAGTAAGAAGAGTCAGTCTTCTTGTCCTTAAGTCGGCATTGTGCCTTTTGTATTTAATTCTGATGCAATTTCTGTGTTTCATCGTCAATAAGAAGGTCCAAGGGATACAGTGAACCTGAAGTGAAGCATCGGAATGTACAACTAGTGTCATAGGAATGGTTCAAATTATAGACAGTAAGAAGGGTCAGCCTTCTTGTACTTAAGTCGGCATTGTGCCTTATCTATTTAATTCCGATGCAATTTCTGTGTTTCATCGTCAATAAGAAGGTCAGAGGGATACAGTAAACCTGAAGTGAAGCATCGGAATCTATAACTAGTGTCACAGGAATCGTTCAAACATAGTCAGTAAGAAGAGTCAGTCTTCTTGTACATAAGTTGGCATTGTGCCATTCGTATTTAATTCCGATACAATTTCTGTGTTTCACCGGCAATAAGAAGGTCAAAGGGATACAGGAAACCTGAAGTGAAGCATCGGAATCAATAACTAGTGTCACAGGAATGGTTCAAACATAGGCAGTAAGAAGAGTCAGTCTTCTTGTTCTTAAGTCGGCATTGTGCCTTTTGAATTTAATTCCGATGCAAATTCTGTTTTTCATCGTCAATAGGAAGGTCAGAGGGAAACAGTAAACCTGAAGTGAAGCATCGGAATCTATAACTAGTGTCACAGGAATGGTTCGAAACATAGTCAGTAAGAAGAGTCAATCTTCTTGTCCTTAAGTCGGCATTGTGCCTCTTGTATTTAATTCCGATGCAATTTCTGTGTTTCATCGTCAATAAAAAGGTCCAAGGGATACTGTAAACCTGGAGTGAAGCATCGGAATCTATAACTAGTGTCACAGTGATGGTTCAAAACATAGACAGTAAGAAGAGTCAGACGTCTTGTACTGAAGCCGGCATTGTGCCTTTTGTATTTAATTCCGAAGCAATTTCTGTGTTTCATCGTCAATAAGAAGGTCCACGGGATGCAGTAAACCTGAAGTGAAGCATCGGAATCTATAACTAGTGTCACAGGAATGGTTCAAAACATAGTCAGTAAGAAGAGTCAGCCTTCTTGTGCTAAGTGGGCATTGTGCCTTTTGTATTTACTTCCGATGCAATTTCTGTGTTTCATCGTCAACAAGAAGGCCCAAGGGATACAGAAAACCTGGAGTGAAGCATCAGAAACTATAACTAGTGTCACAGGAATGGTTCAAAGCATAGTCAGTAAGAAGAGTCAGTCTTCTTGTACTTAAGTCGGCAATATAAATTTTCTATTTAATTCCGATGCAATTTCTGTGTTTCATCGTCAATAACAAGGTCCAAGGGATACAGTAAACCTGGAGTGAAGCATCGGAATCTATAACTAGTGTCAATGGAATGGTTTAAAACATAGACAGTAAGAAGAGTCAGTCTTCTTGTACTTAAGTCGTCATTGTGCCTTTTGTATTTAATTCCGATGCAATATCTGTGTTTCATCGTCAATAAGAAGGTCAGAGGGATACAGTGAACCTGAAGTGAAGCATCGGAATTTATAGCTAGTGTCACAGGAATGGTTCAAAACATAGTCAGTAAGAAGTGTCAGTCTTCTTGTCCTTAAGTTGGCGTTGTGCCTTTTGTATTTAATTCCGATGCAATTTCTGTGTTTCATCGTCAATAAGAAGGTCCAAGGGATACAGTAAACCTGGAGTGAAGCATCGGAATCTATAACTAATGTCGCAGGAATGGTTCAAAACCTAGACATTAAGAAGAGTCAGTCTTGTTGTACTTAAGTCTGCATTGTGCCTTTTGTATTTAATTCCGATGCAATTTCTGTGTTTCATCGTCAATAAGAAGGTCCAAGGGATACAGTAAACCTGAGGTGAAGCATCGGAATCTATAACTAGGGTCACGCTAATTTTTCAAACAAAGTCAGAGAGAAGAGTCAGTCTACTTGTCCTTATGTCGGCATTGTGCCCTTTGTATTTAATTCCGATGCAATTTCTGTGATTCATCGTCAATAAGAAGGTCCAAGGTATACAGTAAACCCGGAGTGTAGCATCGAAATCTATAACTAGTGTCACAGAAATGGTTCAAAGCATAGACAGTAAGAAGATTCAGTCTTCGTGTACTTAAATCGGCATTTTGCCTTTTGTATTTAATTCCGATGCAATTTCTGTGTTTCATCGTCAATAAGAAGGACCAAGGGATACAGTAAACCAGAAGTGAATCATCGGAATCTATAACTAGTGTCACAGAAATGGTTCAGAACATAGTCAGTAAGAAGAGTCAGTCTTCTTGTACTTATGTCGGCATTGTGCCTTTTCTATTTAATTCCGATGCAATTTCTGTGTTTCATCGTCAATAAGAAGGTCCAAGGGATACAGTAAACCTGAAGTGAAGCATCGGAATCTATAACTAGTGTCACTGGAATGGTTCAAAATATAGACAGTAAGAAGAGTCAGTCTTCTTGTACTTAAGTCGGCATTGTGCCTTTTGTATCTTATTCCGATGCAATATCTATGTTTGATCATCAATAAGAAGGTCACAGGGATACAGTAATCCTGAAGTGAAGCATCGGAATTTATAATTAGTGTCACAGGAGTGGTTCAAAACATAGTCAGTAAGAAGAGTCAATCTTCTTGTACTTAAGTTGGCATTGTGCATTTCGTATTTAATTCCGATGCAATTTCGTGTTTCACCGGCAATGAGAAGGTCAGAGGGATGCAGGAAACCTGAAGTGAAGCATCGGAATCTATAACTAGTGTCACAGTACTGGTTCAAAACATAGACAGTAAGAAGAGTCAGACGTCTTGTACTGATGTCGGCATTGTGCCTTTTGTATTTAATTCCGATGCAATTTCTGTGTTTCATCGTCAATAAGAAGGTCCAAGGGATACAGTAAACCTGAAGTGAAGCATCGGAAACTGTAACTAGTGTCACAGGAATGGTTCAAAACATAGACAGTAAGAAGAGTCAGTCTTCTTGTACTTAAGTCGGCATTGTGCCTTTTCTATTTAATTCCGATGCAATTTTTGTGTTTCATCGTCAATAACAAGGTCCAAAGGATACAGTAAACCTGGAGTGTAGCATCGGAATCTATTACTAGTGTCAATGGAATGGCTCAATGCATAGACAATAAGAAGAGTCAGTCTTCTTGTACTTAAGTCGGCATTGTGTATTTTGTATTTACTTCCGATGCATTTTCTGTGTTTTATCGTCAATAACAAGGCCAGAGGGATATAGTAAACCTGAAGTGAAGCATCGGAGTCTATAGCTAGTGTCACAGGAATGGTTCAAAACATAGTCAGTAAGAAGAGTCAGTCTTCTTGTCCTTAAGTAGGCATTGTGCCTTTTGTATTTAATTCCGATGCCATTTCTGTGTTTCATCGTCAATAACAAGGTCCAAGGGATACAGTAAAACTGAAGTCATGCATCGGAATCTATAACTAGTGTCACAGGAATGGTTCAAAGCGTAGACAGTAAGAAGGGTCAGTCTTCTTGTACTTAAGTCGGCATTGTGGCGTTTCAATTGAATTCCGATTCAATTTCTGTGTTTCCTCGTCAATAAGAAGGTCAGAGTGATACATTAACGCGCAAGTGAAGCATCGGAATCTATAACTAGTGTCACAGGAGTGGTTCAAACAAAGTCAGTAGGAAGAGTCGGTCTTCATGTATTTAAGTCGGCCTTATGCCTTATGTATTTAATTCCGATGCAATTTCTGTGTTTCATCGTCAATAAGAAGGTCCAAGTGATACAGTAAACCTAAAGTGAAGCATCGGAATCCATAACTAGTGTCACGGGAATGGTTCAAAACATAGACAGTAGAAAGAGTCAGTCTTCTTGTACGTAAGTCGGCATTGTGCCTTTTCTATTTAGTTCCGATGCAATTTCTGAGTTTCATCGTCAATAACAAGGTCCAAGGGATGCAGTAAACCTGGAGTGATGCATCGGAATCTATAACTAGTGTCACAGGAATGGTTCAAAACGTAGACAGTAAGAAGAGTCAGTCTTCTTGTACTTAAGTCGGCATTGTGCCTTTTGTATTTGATTCCGATGCAATTTCTGTGTTTCATCGTCTATAGGAAGGTCAGAGAGAAACAGTAAACCTGAAGTGAAGCATCGGAATCTATAACTAGTGTCACAGGAATGGTTCAAAACATAGTCAGTATGAAGAGTGAGTCTTCTTGTCCTTAAGTCGGCATTGTGCCTTTTGTATTTAATTCCGACGCAATTTCTGTGTTTCATCGTCAATAAGTAGGTCCAAGGGATACAGTAAACCTCAAGTGTAGCATCGGAATCTATAACTAGTGACACAGGAATGGTTCAAAGCATAGAGAGTAAGAAGAGTCAGTCTTCTTGTACTTAAGTTGGCATTGTGTCTTTTGTATTTAATTCCGATGCAATTTCTGTGTTTCATCGTCGATAAGAAGGTCCAAGGGATACAGTAAACCTGAAGTGAAGCATCGGAATCTACAACTAGTGTCTCAGGAATGATTCAAAACATAGACAGTAGAAAGAGTCAGTCTTCTCGTACTTAAGTCGGCATTGTGCTTTTTGTATTTCATTCCGATGCGATTTCTGTGTTTCATCGTCAATAAGAAGGTCAGAGGGATACAGTAAACATGGAGTGAAGCATCGGAATCTAAAACTAGTGTCACAGGAATGGTTCAAACATAGACAGTAAGAGGAGTAAGTCTTCTTGTACTTAAGTCGGCATTGTGCCTTTTCTATTTAATTCCGATGCAATTTCTGTGTTTCGTCGTCAATAGGAAGGTCAGAGGAATACAATAAACCTGAAGTGAAGCTTCGGAATCTATAACTAGTGTCACAGGAATGGTTCAAAGCATAGTCAGTAAAAACAGTCAGTCTTCTTGTCCTTAAGTCGGCATTGTGCCTTTTGTATTTAATTCCGATGCAATTTCTGTGTTTCATCGTCAATGAGAAGGTCCAAGGGATACAGTAAACCTGGAGTGTAGCATTGGAATCTATAACTTGTGTCACAGGAATGGTTCAAAACATAGACAGTAAGAAGAGTCAGTCTTCGTGTACTTTAGTCGGCATTTCCCTTTGTATTTAATTCCGACGCAATTTCTGTGTTTCATCGTCAATAAGAAGGTCTAAGGGATACAGTAAACCTGAAGTGAAGCATCGGAATCTATAACTAGTGTCACAGGAATGGTTCAAAACATAGACAGTAAGAAGAGTCAGTCTTCTTGTACTTAAGTCGGCATTGTGCCTTTTGTATTTAATTCCGAAGCAATTTCTGTGTTTCACCGGCAATAAGAAGGTCAGAGGGATGCAGGAAACCTGAAGTGAAGCATCGGAATCTAAAACTAGTGTCACAGGAATGGTTCAAACATAGATAGTAAGAATAGTCAGTCTTCTTGTACTTAAGTCGGCATTGTGCCTTTTGTATTTAATTCCGATGCAATTTCTGTTTTTCATCGTCAATAGGAAGGTCAGAGGGAAACGGTAAACCTGAAGTGAAGCATCGGAATCTATAACTAGTGTCACAGGAATGGTTCAAATCATAGTCAGTAAGAAGAGTCTATCTTCTCGTCCTTAAGTCGGCATTGTGCCTCTTGTATTTAATTCCGATGCAATTTCTGTGATTCATCGTCAATAAGAAGGTCCAAGGGATACTGTAAACCTGGAGTGAAGAATCGGAATCTATAACTAGTGTCACAGTAATGGTTCAAAGGCATAAACGGTAAGAAGAGTCAGACGTCTTGTACAGATGTCGGCATTGTGCCTTTTGTATTTAATTCCGATGCAATTTCTGTGTTTCATCGTCAATAAGAGGGTCCAAGGGATACAGTAAACCTGAAGTGAAGCATCGGAATCTATAACTAGTGTCAATGGAATGTTTCAAAACATAGACCGTAAGAAGAGTCACTCTTCTTGTACTTACGTCGGCATTGTGCCTTTTGTATTTAATTCCGATCCAATTTCTGTGTTTCATCGTCAATAAGAAGGTCCAAGGGATACAGTAAACCTGGACTGTAGCATCGGAATCTATAAGTTGTGTCTCAGGAATGGTTCAAAACATAGACAGTAAGAAGAGTCAGTCTTCGTGTACTTAAGTCGGCATTTTGCCTTTTGTATTTATTTCTGATGCAATTTCTGTGTTTCATCGTCAATATGAAGGTCCAAGGGATACAGTAAACCTGAAGTGAAGCATCGGAATCTATAACTAGTGTCACAGGAATGGTTCAAAGCATAGACAGTAAGAAGAGTCAGTCTTCTTGTACTTAAGTCGGCAATGTGCTTTTTCTATTTAATTCCGATGCAATTTCTGTGTTTCATCGACAATAACGAGGTCCAAGGGATACAGTAAACCTGGAGTAAAGCATCGGAATCTATTACTAGTGTCAATGGAATGGTTCAATTCATAGACAGTAAGAAGAGTCAGTCTTCTTGTACTTAAGTCGGCATTGTGCCTTTCGTATTTAATTCCGATGCATTTTCTGTGTTTTATCGTCAATAACAAGGTCCAAGGGATACAGTAAAACTGAAGTCATGCATCGGAATCTATAACTAGTGTCACAGGAATGGTTCAAAACGTAGACAGTAAGAAGAATCAGTCTTCTTGTACTTAAGTAGGCATTGTGGCGTTTCAATTTAATTCCGATTCTATTTCTGTGTTTCCTCGTCAATAAGAAGGTCAGAGGGATACAGTAAACCTTACGTGAAGCATCGGAATCTATAACTAGTGTCACAGGAATGGTTCAAAACATAGTCAGTAGGAAGAGTCGGTCTTCATGTACTTAAGTAGGCTTTAAGGCTTTTCTATTTAATTCCGATTCAATTTCTGTGTTTCCTCGTCAATAAGAAGGTCAGAGGGATACAGTAATCCTCAAGTGAAGCAATGGAATCTAGAACTAGTGTCACAGGAATGGTTCAAAGCATAGTCAGTAGGAAGAGTCGGTCTTCATGTACTTAAGTCGGCATTGTGCCTTATGTATTTAATTCCGATGCAATTTCGGTGTTTCATCGTCATTAAGAAGGTACAAGGGATACAGTAAATCTGGAGTGAAGCATCGGAATCTAAAACTAGTGTCACAGGAATGGTTCAAAACATAGACAGTAATTGGAATCAGTCTTCTTGCACTTAAGTCGGCATTGTGCCTTTTCTATTTAATTCCGATGCAATTTCTGTGTTTCATCGTCAATAAGAAGGTCCAAGGGATGCAGTAAACCTGAAGTGAAGCATCGGAATCTATAACTAGTGTCACTGGAATGGTTCAACATATAGACAGTAAGAAGAGTCAGTCTTCTTGTACTTAAGTCGGCATGGTGCCTTTTTTATCTTATTCCGATGCAATATCTATGTTTGATCATCAATAAGATGGTCACAGGGATACAGTAATCCTGAAGTGAAGCATCGGAATTTATAACTAGTGTCACAGGAATGGTTCAAACATAGATAGTAAGAAGAGTCAGTCTTCTTGTACTTAAGTTGGCATTGTGCATTTCGTATTAAATTCCGATGCAATTTCTGTGTTTCGTCGTCAATAAGAAGGTCAGAGGGATACAGTAAACCTGGAGTGAAGCATCGGAATCTAAAACTATTGTCACAGGAATGGTTCAAACATAGACCGTAAGAGGAGTCAGTCTTCTTGTACTTAAGTCGGCATTGTGCCTTTTCTATTCAATTCCGATGCAATTTCTGTGTTTCGTCGTCAATAGGAAGGTCAGAGGGATACAATAAACCTGAAGTGAAGCTTCGGAATCTATAACTAGTGTCACAGGAATGGTTCAAAGCATAGTCAGTAAGAACAGTCAGTCTTCTTGTCCTTAAGTCGGCATTGTGCCTTTTGTATTTAATTCCGATGCAATTCCTGTGTTTCATCGTCAATGAGAAGGTCCAAGGGATACAGTAAACCTGGAGTGTGGCATCGGAATCTATAACTTGTGTCACAGGAATGGTTCAAAACATAGACAGTAAGAAGAGTCAGTCTTCGTGTACATTAGTCGGCATTTCCCTTTGTATTTAATTCCGACGCAATTTCTGTGTTTCATCGTCAATGAGAATATCTAAGGGATACAGTAAACCTGAAGTGAAGCATCGGAATCTATAACTAGTGTCACAGGAATGGTTCAAAACATAGACAGTAAGAAGAGTCAGTCTCCTTGTACTTAAGTCGGCATTGTGCCTTTTGTATCTTATTCCGATGCAATACCTATGTTTCATCATCAATAAGAACGTCAGAGGGATACAGTAATCCTGAAGTGAAGCATCGGAATCAATAACTAGTGTCACAGGAGTGGTTCAAAACATAGTCAGTAAGAAGAGTCAATCTTCTTGTACTTAAGTTGGCATTGTGCATTTCGTATTTAATTCCGACGCAATTTCTGTGTTTCACCGGCAACAAGAAGGTCAGAGGGATGCAGGAAACCTGAAGTGAAGCATCGGAATGTATAACTTGTGTCACAGGAATGGTTCAAACATAGATAGTAAGAAGGGTCAGTCTTCTTGTACTTAAGTCGGCATTGTGCCTTTTGTATTTAATTCCGATGCAATTTCTGTTTTTCATCGTCAATAGGAAGGTCAGAGGGAAACGGTAAACCTGAAGTGAAGCATCGGAATCTATAACTAGTGTCACAGGAATGGTTCAAATCATAGTCAATAAGAAGAGTCTATCTTCTTGTCCTTAAGTCGGCATTGTGCCTCTTGTATTTAATTCCGATGCAATTTCTGTGATTCATCGTCAATAAGAAGGTCCAAGGGATACTGTAAACCTGGAGTGAAGAATCGGAATCTATAACTAGTGTCACAGTAATGGTTCAAAAGCATAGACAGTAAGAAGAGTCAGACGTCTTGTACAGATGCCGGCATTGTGCCTTTTGTATTTAATTCCGATGCAATTTCTGTGTTTCATCGTCAATAAGAAGGTCCAAGGGATACAGTAAACCTGAAGTAAAGCATCGGAATTTATAACTAGTGTCACTGGAATGTTTCAAAACATATACAGTAAGAAGAGTCAGTCTTCTTGTACTTAAGTCGGCATTGTGCCTTGTGTATTTAATTCCGATGCAATTTCTGTGTTTCATCGTCAATAAGAAGGTCCAAGGGATACAGTAAACCTGGACTGTAGCATCGGAATCTATAAGTTGTGTCACAGGAATGGTTCAAAACATAGACAGTAAGAAGAGTCAGTCTTCGTGTACTTAAGTCGGCATTTTGCCTTTTGTATTTAATTATGATGCAATTTCTGTGTTTCACCGTCAATATGAAGGTCCAAGGGATACAGTAAACCTGAAGTGAAGCATCGGAATCTATAACTAGTGTCACAGGAATGGTTCAAAGCATAGACAGTAAGAAGAGTCAGTCTTCTTGTACTTAAGTCGGCATTGTGCCTTTTCTATTTAATTCCGATGCAATTTTTGTGTCTCATCGTCAATAACAAGGTCCAAGGGATACAGTAAACCTGGAGTAAAGCATCGGAATCTATTACTAGTGTCAATGGAATGGTTCAATTCATAGACAGTAAGAAGAGTCAGCCTTCTTGTCCTTAAGTCCGCATTGTGCCTTTTGTATTTAATTCCGATGCAATTTCTGTGTTTCATCGTCAATGAGAAGGTCCAAGGGATACAGTAAACATGGAGTGTAGCATCGGAATCTATAACTTGTGTCACAGGAATGGTTCAAAGCATAGACAGTAAGAAGAGTCAGTCTTCGTGTACTTAAGTCGGCAATTGCCTTTTGTATTTAATTCCGATGCAATTTCTGTGTTTCATCGTCAATAAGATGGTCTAAGGGATACAGTAAACCTGAAGTGAAGCATCGGACACTATAACTAGTGCCACAGAAATGGTTCAAAACATAGACAGTAGAAGAGTCAGTCTTCTTGTACTTAAGTCGGCATTGTGCCTTTTGTATTTAATTCCGATGCAATTTCTGTGTTTCATCGTCAATAGGAAGGTCAGAGGGAAACAGTAAACCTGAAGTGAAGCATCGGAATCTATAACTAGTGTCACAGCAATGGTTCAAACCATAGTCAGTATGAAGAGTCAGTCTTCTTGTCCTTAAGTCGGCAATGTGCCTTTTGTAATTAATTCCGATGCAATTTCTGTGTTTCATCGTCAATATGAAGGTCAGTGGGATACAGTAAACCTGAAGTGAAGCATCGGAATCCAAAACTAGTGTCACAGGAATGATTCAAAACATAGTCAGTAGGAAGAGTCAGTCTTCTTGTACTTAGGTCGGCATTGTGAGTTTCTTTTTTTTAAATCCGATGCAATTTCTGTGTTTCATCGTCAATAAGATGGTCCAAGGTATACAGTAAACCTGAAGTGAAGCATCGGAATCTATAACTAGTGTCACAGGAATGGTTCATACATAGACAGTGAGAAGAGTCAGTCTTCTTGTCCTTAAATCGGCATTGTGCCTCTTGTATTTAATTCCGATGCAATTTCTGTGTTTCATCGTCAATAAGAGGGTCCAAGGGATACTGTAAACCTATAGTGAAGCATCGGAATCGATAACTAGTGTCACAGTAATGGTTCAAAACATAGACAGTAAGAAGAGTCAGACGTCTTGTACTTAAGTCGGCGTTGTGCCTTTTGGATTTATTTCCGATGCAATTTCTGTGTGTCATCGTCAATAAGAAGGTCAGAGGGATACAGTAAACCAGAAGTGAAGCATCGGAATCTATAACTAGTGTCACTGGAATGGTTCAAAATATAGACAGTAAGAAGAGTCAGTCTTCATGTACTTATGTCGGCATTGTGCCTTTTGTGTTTAATTCCGATGCAATTTCTGTGTTTCATCGTCAATAGGAAGATCAGAGGGAAACAGTAAACCTGAAGTGAAGCATCGGAATCTATAACTAGTGTCACAGGAATGGTTCAAAACATTGTCAGTATGAAGAGTCAGTCTTCTTGTCCTTAAGTCGGCATTGTGCCTTTTGTATTTAATTCCGATGCAATTTCTGTGTTTCATCGTCAATAAGAGGGTCAGTGGGATACAGTAATCCTGAAGTGAAGCATCGGAATCCAAAACTAGTGTCACAGGAATGATTCAAAACATAGACAGTAGGAAGAGTCAGTCTTTTTTGTACTTAAGTCGGCACTGTGCATTTTGTATTTAAATCCGATGCAATTTCTGTGTTTCATCGTCAATAAGAAGGTCCAAGGGAAACAGTAAACCTGAAGTGAAGCATCGGAATGTATAACTAGTGTCACAGGAATGGTTCAAAACATAGTCAGTAAGAACAGTTAGTCTTCTTGTCCTTAAGTCGGATTTCTGCCTTTTGTATTTAATTCCGATGCAAGTTCTGTGTTTCATCGTCAATGAGAAGGTCCAAGGGATACAGTAAACCTGGAGTGTAGCATCGGAATCTATAACTTGTGTCACAGGAATGGTTCAAATCATAGACAGTAAGAAGTGTCAGTCTTCGTGTACTTTAGTCGGCATTTGCCTTTTGTATTTAATTCCGACGCAATTTCTGTGTTTCATCGTCAATAAGAAGGTCCAAGGGATACTGTAAACCTGGAGTGAAGCATCGGAATCTATAACTAGTGTCACAGTAATGGTTCAAGACATAGACAGTAAGAAAGGTCAGACGTCTTGTACTGAAGCCGGCATTGTGCCTTTTGTATTTAATTCCGATGCAATTTCTGTGTTTCATCGTCAATAAGAAGGTCCAAGGGATGCAGTTAACCTGAAGTGAAGCATCGGAATCTATAACTAGTGTCACAGGAATGGTTCAAACATAGTCAGTAAGAAGAGTCAGTCTTTTTGTACTTAAGTTGTAATTGTGCCTTTTCTATTTAATTCCGATGCAATTTTTGTGTTTCATCGTCAATAAGAAGGTCCAAGGGATACAGTAAACCTACAGTGAAGCATCGGAATCTATAACTAGTGTCACAGGAATGGTTCAAACATAGTCAGTAAGAACAGTCAGTCTTCTTGTCCTTAAGTCGTTATTGTGCCTTTTGTATTTAATTCCGACGCAGTTTCTGTGTTTCATCGTCAATAAGAAGGTCCAAGGGATACAGTAAACCTGAAGTGAAGAATTATAATCTATAACTAGCGTCACAGGAATGGTTCAAAACATAGTCAGTAAGAAGAGTCAGTCTTTTTGTACTTAAGTCTTCATTGTGCCTTTTCTATTTAATTCGGATGTAATTTCTGTGTTTCATCGTCAATAAGAATGTCAGAGGGATACAGTAAACCTGAAGTGAAGCATCGGAATCTATAACTAGTGTCACAGGAATCGTTCAAAACATAGTCAGTAAGAAGAGTCAGTCTTCTTGTACATAAGTTGGCATTGTGCTTTTCGTATTTAATTCCGATACAATTTCTGTGTTTCGCCGGCAATAAGAAGGTCAAAGGGATACAGGAAACCTGAAGTGAAGCATCGGAATCTATAACTAGTGTCACTGGAATGGTTCAAAATATAGACAGTAAGAAGAGTCAGTCTTCTTGTACTTAAGTCGGCATTGTGCCTTTTGTAATTAATTCCGATGCAATTTCTGTGATTCATCGTCAATAAGAAGGCCCAAGGGATACAGTAAACCTGAAGTGAAGCATCGGACACTATAACTAGTGTCACAGAAATGGTTCAAAACATAGACAGTAGAAGAGTCAGTCTTCTTGTACTTAAGTCGGCATTGTGCCTTTTGTACTTAATTCCGATGCAATTTCTGTGTTTCATCGTCAATAGGAAGGTCAGAGGGAAATAGTAAACCTGAAGTGAAGTATCGGAATCTGTAACTAGTGTCACAGGAATGGTTCAAAACATAGTCAGTATGAAGAGT